>NC_056745.1:648224973-648524973 GCF_019279795.1 Protopterus annectens | reverse complement strand
ATTCTGGAGTCTGATTTGGCTCTAAAAGAGATCAGTTGTTGTGATACCTTTTGGCAGGTAGACTGTAGTAGAACGCTGATGAGGCAGTAGTCACTGATAGATTGTGGACAGATACTTATGTCAGAGACTAGTGAGAGTTTGTCAGTGATTAAAAGGACAAGGAGGGAGTGGTTATTAGTTTTTAGATTTGGATATGTGGGTTTTTGAAACAAACTTCTGTAGGCTATACTCAGTGAAAAGTTCTTTTATGTCATTATGGATTGTATTCATTATGTTAAGGTTAAAGTTCCCAGTAAGCATGTGTTTATGCATATTTGTTTTGGTGGATGCAATATTTTGTAAAAGGGTGGTGAATTTGTCTATAGATGTTTGTATTGGGATGCAGGTTAAAGCTAGGTGGAGTTATTTATGTTTAATGAGTATGTTAGCTAGTAGTCAGTTTGGTAGAATGTCAGCAGTGGGGTTAGCCTGAGCTATAAGTAAAACCTTGTGCTGTGATATGCAAAAAAAGAGTGTCCCTCCACCATTTCAAAGTCATGTGTAGCACCTACTTGGTAGTCACATTTGGAAAATAAGTGGTACATGGGGGGTATCTTTTTTTATCCATAGTTCTATGATTACAATGTCTTAGCTTTGTTGGGTGAAGAGTACTTTGACATGGTCAATTTTATGCTGTAGACTTTGTGCATTAATTAGGAAATATGAGACTGAGAAGGGCCTTTTAGTTTTGATGGTTCTACAGTGGAGAATTACTACTACTGTGGTTGTGAATTTGTACAGTTTTCTTGGTGGTTTTAGTATTTTATGTATGGAAGGATTTAGTGAGTATAGATGCGATGGGTAGATTTACAGGACCTGGGTTTTTTGTCAACATTAGATAACTAATTACTTGGGGATTAAATAATAAGGTGGTGTAGTCTATGTCATTTTAAGGTATTGCAGTCTTACAAACACAGGTTATGATTTGGAAATATATTAGATTGAAAATATATGTTAGGTGTGAATTTTGTATTCCTAGAGGTTGAGAAGTTGTTTGAAGTTTGGGAGGGAATATGATGATTGCTGGAGGTAGTTTAAATGGCTCTGGTTAATTTGCAGGCAGTGGTTACATTTAAAGACAGTGGTAGAGTCTGTTGCTTAGTTGGAATCAGTTAATTAGGAGGAATTGGTTTTGTTTAGGCATACTGGATGAGAATGTGGGTAGGGTGAACAGCAAAGCAAAGTGAAGCATAGTGCATCTAAGCCTAACAGAGGTTTTCCTAGTTCTGGTTTGCAAATAACAATCTGCTGCAGTTCTAGCAGGCAGGTTGTGAATGTTAAAAGCCACAGTTTCAAGTCTATGTTAGGAAATGTTGCAGATAGCCTTTGAAATGCTGGAAAAGACCTTATAATTGTCACAGAATATACATATAACAAAAATGTATTGTACCAGTGAAACAATATATCCATTAGAAAAATAAATAAAAATGAAATTTTAATGGCAGAGAACTGAATGATTTAATTGTATTCATCTAGGGGAGAGCAGCTTCTACCTTCTCTGCCAGTGAGGGTAACACTTATGAGACACCTGTACTACACCATTTTACTTTTACCAAAGTAATTGCTCAGTTGTGCACTTGCAGAGCATTTTAGTTGGTTCTCCTGAAGTTTTTTTTTTTTTTTTTCGAGGGGGGTGCTGAATCTACCTGTTAGACAAACTGACCAGGGTTCATAGATACTTACTAGGTTACTGATCTGTGAGGAACATAAGAAGCTGAGCCTTTCACTCCCATGATAATTTTTAACCCTCATACTTTACATATGAAAAACCTAGAAACAGGCCAAACAAGGCCAAGATGGGACATTTGCATGTTTCCCCTATCACTTATGGACTGGGGTGCTGTAACAGGGGTGAATTTGTGGTTATTCTAATCCATTCATCCAAATTATGTTTGAAAAGAGTAAGAGAAGTATTTTGTTTTATGTGAAGTTGAAGATGGTTGGATTGAAGGGTCATTCTTTGTGATACAAAGCTATCTTCTAGCATGTTCTCTTTATTTTGCAAAACAGATTGAGATCCCTCGAGCAGGTGTTTACGACACCTTTGGACTTGTGAATGTGTAATAACTGTGACAGAATAAGGTCTGCTGAAGCTCTTAATAGCCTGTATGATACTCACAAATGTTATAGATTGAAGAGCTTCTGAAGAAAGCTGTAGAAGTTGCCATTTATGTACCAGAGTGAGTAAGTTTTGTTTTTGGAAGCATAAACAAAGATTATACAGTAAGAAAATCATATGCACAGGGTTACTTTAATGAATATTGTGCCCCAGTCTGGCAAATGCATAAGAAATAAATAGTTAGCTGTCTTTTCTTTTAGCTTTTGTATGGTACAGACAGAAACTTAGTTGTATATGTTACATCCAAGTCTGTTAGAGTGGTTGTGGAAAAAAGCAGATATATGACTATAACTATGTTCCAATTCCATCATTGCGATCCAGTGACCAAAAACTCCTCTCTGTCTGCAGACCTAGGAAATGTGTTGAGCATTGTCTGTACGCATACAAGGTTGCTAAGGACTGGAATTACTTACCTGTATCCATCAGGTCTATACCCTTCCTCCATTTTTCAAAACTACTCTGGAAAACTTCCTAGCTAAAATTTGGCTCTGTTATTGCTCAAAAACAGGATAAACTTTATCACTAAATGTAAACAAGTACCCTTTCATTCCTTATACTTTCTTACTCTCCCTTCCTCACTTACTTCCTTACTGTTAATTCTTTTCCCTATCTCTCTAAATATATAATAAGTCTGTTTTCCCTTACTTCATACTGCAATTCCTATGTGTATTAGACTAAATTTTTTCTAAATATTAAATGATTGTCATAAAACATGTATTTATTCCTAGTCACTGTTTTACATCATGTCTAATTTGTTATAATTTCTTAAACTGCAGATGTTTTTGTTTTATTTTTGAAGATTGTAAAATTATTTTTGTTGAAATGTTTTGCAACAACTTGGAACTTTGCTCCCCAGGCCTCTGCTGAAAATGGGCTTCTACCCAGTTGCACTTTCCCGGTAATCAAATGTCAATAAATAAATATAGTCAGGTTAAGAGAAAAATCTGACACAACTCTGGGCAAAAAGACATTTTTGTTCTTAGTCATAATATTTTGTTGTGAAAGACTAAATAAGGAGGTATGGTAGCTATGGCGTGTAACTTTGAGATTCATCTAGCAGAAGTGACAGCTATTAGAAACAATGTCTTCTAAGAAACTTTAGGTCAGGTGAGGAGGCTGGCTTGAATGTATGGTGTGTATAGAAGCAAGATGGAGTTCTTGCTTTTCCCCATGAAAAAGTAGAATTACAGGGCAAAAGAAGCTAAAGAAAAGTCCTTAATGCAGGGACGGCAAGTTGAATAAGAAAAGTTAAACACTAAAACAGTTGGTAGACCCAAGGCCAGTATATGCCTAAAAAGGCTAGAAAGGGAAAGGCAAAACTAGGACAATCATTAAGAGGGGCTGAGTTGGAAAAGGTGATGCCTTCCCAAGGTACAGCAAACAGATAGAGATGGGAGAAGAGGAGAGATCATAATCAGAGACATGTTTCTTGAAGTGAAGAAGGTAAACAAGCTTGAGGAATATGTGACAGACACAGACAGGCAAACAGATGAGGTCACCGAGTTCATAAATGAGCACTTAGGTGCAATTCAAAGCCTGGTAGAAGTAAATGGCTCAAGAGTTAGGATGGAAGCTGCAGGGGGTAAACTGAGGCTTTCAGAAGCACAGTTTATTCTGAAGGAAAAATTTACAAGTGTTTGGGGTGCCAGAAGGACAAGAGGGAAGCAACTGTAAGAGTTTTATATGCCAGCAACTTGCAAACTGAACACAAACCTGGGATACAGGCATACAGTTGGAGAAAATTCACCATACTGTGTGGGTTCCAAGAAATGCTTGGCAAGTAATTGTAAGATTTACTATGTTTACCACAAAAGAGCAGGTGCTAGAGTAAGTCATGGAGTCAGGATCCCATTGGAGCACCTACGAGTCAGTTTACACAAATCAAGATTTCTCAACAGCCTCAAGGATAAGATCAGCATTTACCCAGTACAAAGACTGTATAGGTAGAAAGGTTTGAGGATGAAACTACTCTTCCCTGCCCTGCTGAAGGTGATGCTACCTCTGGGCAGAAAAAAAAAAACTTCTTGGATCCCAATGAGGTGTCTAAGGTGGTGGAGTCTTTGGGAAAGATTGGTCTTAGCAAGAGTTCTGTAAAAAAACATTGGTGGAGGCCACTCATTGCGAACATCAGTTACTGAGATCATAACGTGATGCTGACAAAGGTAGGAGTAGCCTCTTCCATGCATTGAAAAAGACAAGAGTGATAGCAAAAAGAAAGGATATCCGGTCAGCACTGCAGGCAAAGAGGGCTGCAGAGTTACCTATGAAGAGCAGTTTGAGATGAACTGTCAAGGTTATATAAAGGAACAAAGTAAACAAGAGCATGAGGCTATGATGAAACATACACCCAGTGAAACAAAAATAATGTTTCAGTGTATACTGTTTCACAACCTTGAGAAATGGTTTTGAAAGAGGATTGCCTGCTATGGACACTAGCCTTAGGTATGATTGTATAATACCTCAAGAATATTTAACTGTTATGGGCTCAAGAAGTAGGCAGATGTATTTCTACCACATGACACGAAGTACAGCCTGTGGGGGGGGGGGGGGTGGATAAAACTACCAAAAGACTAACTAAATTGTAATGAGGCCAAATAAAATGGGCAATGATTTTTTTATAGGGAAAATAATAATTGGAGACAGTGTTGATTGCTAGCTAAGTGGTGAAGTAAAAATGGTCCCTTGAGCAGAAGGGTTTACTCCAGCAAGTAAAGTCCTCATGTGGTCCACAGAGAAGGTACTGGTCTGAATGCAAAGGCAAGACAAGGTATACCGTACACACCCACATTGGGATGGACAAGACCAGTCCAACAGGGAGATGCTCATAAAATACATGGTGAGTTAGCTACCCTGACCAAGGAGCAGTAAAAAAAAAGTGAGACAAAGGCTCTGCTGCCAAGAAAGGAGCAAAACGCTCCTAACCTAGAAGAAATTCAAAACAAAACAAGATGTATATAGTTAGATGTTGCTACTATTTTTGTATAAATGTGTGTGTAGACAGAATGTTGTATTTGCAAAAATCATGGGTCAGGACACCAAGCGGGAGTGTAAATAGAAAAAGTGAAACAATAAATTAAGATGTGATTTTTATGTGAATGGACATAATAGGGTATTAGTAATAGACCTGATGGTGAGGGGAACCCCACAGAACAGAGACAGATGAATTATTACAGACACTAGATATGGTGACTAGACTACTTCCATGAAACACTCACAGGCTAATAATCCCAATTAAAAGGGACAGGAAGATGAACTTTATTAATTTTGATAAAATGTCCTTTGTAGCACTGCAAGAAACACAGTTAGGAGGTTAGGAACATTCAAAGAACAAACCCCATTAGGCAAATAAACACCTTATCTAGTACTTTTGTCATAGGGGATTCTATTGTACAACACACAGATGCCCCTCTCACCAGGCCAGACAAGGAGAAGAAAGGAGAAGATAATGATGACTTGCCTATCTGGAGCTAGGATCTGCATTATCATGCACATACTCCAGTCACTGCACAACAGGTACAAATGTGATTCTATCATAGTCCATGTCAGTGCAAATCACCTGAATATGACTCTATGAAAAGGAACATTATGGATCTCTCTGAAAATGTATCACAGTCAGATATGTGCCCCACATTAAGCATCATTCTACTTTCACCAAGGATGTTGCCATAGTATAAACAGAAAATGACGGATTTTAATAATTGGCTTAGTTTCTCATGTCACTCCAGGTGAATCCAATATCTTTCAGCATTGCAGGACATGGTTAATGAACCACATTTTTTGCCAAGGGCAGTCTGCACCTGTCCCTGCTGGGCATTTGGATATATATTTTTTTTGTAGTAGGAGGTGGAGTAGTGAAGCTTTGTCTGTTTATGGAGCTATCCCTTTTGTGTTGAAAAGACAACATATAGTCACAACAACTTGATTTCTTACATAGTGCATTTTATTGCATTTTACTTTATCCTGTTTTTTCACTCTTATTTTTTTGAGGGTGGAGCCATGAGCCAATTCCACCTAAAGAGCTTTTCTTATGTAGAAGTGCCAGTGAAGGCGGTAACAAACCATACAGAAAGCATTTTGAACTTTAGGATTATAGGTTAATAGGTTCATAGGTTCATACTAGGCTATCTGCCCTAGGGCATTTATAAGCCTAGCCAGAGTTGTGTGGCTTTCACCACCCCTTAGGTTGAAGAATACTATACCCATTAGTTTGCTGTGCCTCTGTCCAGCAGTGATACAGAGATGATCCCCGGGGTAAACCTACGATCTCCCATCCACTGGTCAAGATTCCTCTTGAACAGAGCCAGCGAGGTGCTCTGTCTCACATGGACCGGGATTCTGTTCCACAGCATAGGGAGTCTCTGGGTGATGAATCTGTCCCTCCAGCACGTCCTATTTATATCCATGTTGAGGTTTAAGTCTCTTGCTCTTGTGGCTCTGGTGGATTTGGATTTTTTGAGGTGGAGCATGTCCATTAATTTCGGGTTGGACATGGCCTTGTATGTCAGGCACAGGTCACCTCTGAGCGGACGGTATGCGACTGAATAGAGCTGGGGTTTCTTCAGTCGGGCAGCATATGGCATATTTTTGAGCCCCTTTATCCTTTTGGTGAGGAACTTTTGGGGTCTTTCCAATTGCTGCAGGTGTCGGGTAAGATAAATTCTGAATGGGGCATTGTACTCAATCATTGGTCTGATAAGTGAAGAGTACAGGGGAACAATGACCTCCCTTGATCTGGATGTGAATCCCTTCATAATCAGGTGGGCAATGTAGAAGGTCCTCCTAACCACTTTGGCAATGTGTGTCAAAAGAAAGGTTACTGTCAACTTGGGTCCCCAGGTCCCTGATAACCTCTTCTGTGCTTAATGGATTGCCACCTATGTGGTAACTTGGGGTTACCTTGTTTTTACCAAAGGGTATGACTATACATTTTTTGGCGTTTAGCTTAAGGCCATGGCTCTGGCACCAGTTATCCGTTTCTATGAGACCTCTCTGAAGGATATCTGTGTCTGATGGATTTTCAACTATGGCGCCCAGTTTGCAGTCATCTGCAAACTTTGTCAGCCACAATCCTCCTGTGTTTGCCTGCCCTTCTGAAAAGTAGATGCCGAACAAGAGGGGGCCCAGGACTGAGCCCTGTGGGACACCACTTGTGACCGTCTTGGAGTCTGACATGGCACCAGCAACTCTAACACTGTGGGTTCTGTCCTTGAGCCAGTTTGCAACCCATCTTGTGACATGTGGGTTTACATTTAAGCTGGTGAGCTTTTCTATGATACCCGAGTGGGGTATTGTGTCGAGAGCTTTTGCAAGGTCAAGGTAGGCTGTGTGAACTGCCTTACCCTCATCAATGGCCTTGGTGACTGTTTCAAAAAAGTCGACCAAGTTCAAGAGGCATGATCTGCCCTTGACAAAGCCGAATTGGGTAGGATCCAATGTCTGTAGGTCCCCTATGTCTTTATTTATGAGTTCCATTATGATCCTCTCCATAGCTTTGCAGACCAGGCTTGTTAAGCTTATGGGGCGGCAATTACCAGGGTCTGTAGAAGCACCGCCTTTGTGGAGTGGGACCACAGTTGCCGTACGCCACTCTTTGGGTACCTATCCTGTGGTAAGGCTAAGATTAAACAGCAGCCTTATGTGTGGGTTTAGTTCCTCATTGAGTTCGTGTAGCACACAGCCGGGGACACCATCCGGTCCCATTGATGCTGTGTTTTTAGCTTTAGAGAGAGCAGCTCTCACCTGGGCATTTGAGATGATTGGGAGGCTATACTCTGCTGGGATAAATATTTCTCCTTTTGGGGGGGAGGGGAGAAATTTTCACTGAACCTGTCTGCCAGTATGTTTGCAATGTCTGTGGGTTCAGTGATTTTTGTATCATTTTGGACTAATTCTGAGCATATCTGGGAGTTTCCACCCAGATTTCTAACATAGCTAAAGAAGGCCTTATGATTGTCTTTTGAGTCCTTGGTGATTTTTCTCTCAAAGTTGGCCTTGGATGATTTTATGAGTGATCGTAGTTTTTACTAGTATTGATCAGAGATGTCTTCCCTTTTAGGGATTTTGCTCTATCTTGTAGTAGCTTTCTCCTCTTGTTGTAAAGTTTGTTTATGGCTGGGGTCCACCAGATTGGGCGCTTGCCTTTGGTGGAAAGGGTCTTGATTTTATTTGGGATTGCTTGATCCATGCAATCCTGGAGGTGCTCGTAGAAAGCATTTGTAAGGGATTTAGCAGCATGGGTTGTGGTTTCCAATGGCTCAGGGGCCTTGAAGGAATACCACACCAGTCTTAAGAAGTGTGAAGTTGGCTTTTGAGAAGTTCTTCACTGTGGTCTTTTTTGTTGGGGGTGGGGGCGGGATGTGGATCTCCAGTGAGATTAGTTTATGGTCTGATCTCACCAATGAGGGATATACTTCCGGTGTAGAGCATTTTGTCCCCATGTTTGTGTTGATCAGGTCTAGTATATTTTCACCTCTTATGGGAATGGTGACAAGTTGTTCCATAGCATTTGAGTTTATGAACTCCAGGAACCTTTGGGCTAGGGTATTGGGGCTTGAGTAATGTTCCCAGTCTATGTTTGGGTAGTTGAAGTCACCCGATATGATGGTGTTTGGAGAGACATTTATACTCTCCAGTGTCTTCAGGAAGGCTGTGTGGGGTTCCTGAGTTTGAGAGGGTGGCCTGTAACACGCTACAAACTGTAGAGCAGTTTTGCCTATGGTTAATTGCACCTGAATGGTCTCTGATGCTTCGTGAGTTGCCACCAGCCTGGAGGTGTGGGTATCCTTGATGAATATGGATACAGCCCCTCCTTTTGTGGTACGGTCCGGGTTTTGGGGCCGGAACGCATGATATGAGGTAAAACCTGATAGTGCCGGGGTGCTCTCAGGAGCCTTGAACCAGGTTTCAGTCACAGCACAGACATCGATGTTCTCCATACTGAGGAGGGCTTTGAGGGCGTGCATCTTGAGATTTAGACTTCTGGCACTGAGCAGCATTACCCTTAGTTTTTTCCATTATTGTTTTCTAGGTCGGTGGGTTTAGAATTTGAGCCTTGTATAAAAGGCACTATGGGGTGGCAAGAGCCTTTGCCAATATCCGGAAACCCAGGGTGACAGGTGCAAGCCGTCCCTTGCGAAGCAGCGTGGCTTGTCAAGCATGTCATTCCAGGCAGACAGACATTGGATCCCCTTAGAATGACACCAGAAATTAAGCCAATTATTAAAACTGATCATTTTGTCTCTGTATTGTGGCATCATTCTTGGTGAAGGTAGGATACTGCTCAGGGTCAGGTTCATACCAGCCTGGGCTACATAATCTGAGAGCTCCTTTATGTCTCTTTTCATGTAGTCCAGGGAGTGCGTCTCAGGTCATTCACACCGGCATGGACAATGACTGAGTCATACTTGTACTTGCTGTGGAGTGACCTGAGTGCTTGTGTTATGTGGCGGATTCTAGCGCCCGACAGGCAGCTTACTGTGACCCTCTCCTTGTTCAGTCTGGTGAGTGGGACGTCAGTGTGTCTGACTATGGAGTCACCTATGACAAGTGTGTCTGGCATTGTGTTTGGCCTTAAGGGCTGTGACTGATTTGCACACTGACTTTGTGATCTATGTGTTGCTTGTGTTATGTCATGAGGTGGCAGTTGTTTGGGTTTCTGCTTTGGAGGCCTCTGCTGTTTTGGTAGATTTTTGATCAGTGCCTCCGAGTATGTCTTTGTGTGTTTATGTGTTTGATTTGTAGTTGTGATAGTTCTATGTGACACTGGGTTTATGGTGTGTGTGGTTACCTTCTCCTCCTGTCTGGTTTTGCCAGTCCTGAGTTGAGAGAGCTCAGCCTCCAGTTTGGCTATATAGTTGCATCTCTCGCATGTATTTGTGTTTTGTGGGAGGAGGAGAGGGTTGTCTGTGTACATGAGGCAATTGTAACATTGCCTCAATATTCCCAGATTCACCAGCTGAGCAGGAGAGGACGCTAGCAACTGACCCTTTGACATGCTAGAAGAAATGAAAAAGTTTGCTGTGTAACTGAGTCAGAAAGGACCTATAGGGAAGTGGGTACTCAAGGGGGTTTTAAGCTAGTGAAGTACTTTGTATAATATAGAAGTACTTTACCTGACTAAAAAATGCTTTAGGAACAAGTGCTGAGCTTTACAGATAGAGAATAGACTGTTTAGATTACAAGTAGAGCAGTTCTAAGGGAAAAAATGAAGAGCAGACTTTACGGAGCCAGAAATAGTTTAACCGGTGCTGCACGATGGTGCTCTAGTGGCAACTCCGTGCTAAATGCAGAAAAGGCAATAAGTCAGTAGTACAGGCTAGCACACTTTAGTGGGCAGTCAAACAATTAAATTAAACAGCAAACAAGCACTTTTCGACTTGAAGGCCTACAAAACAATGGTCTAGGACAGGCCTCCTGGTTCCTTCTTTCTGGCACAAGAAAAATTCTTGAATAAAATCCATTCCCTGTTTGATCTAGGGGATCTGGTTCTGTTGCCCACTGAGAAAGTATTTGGTTCAGAACAAGCAGGACTATGCCAGTTTGATTGACAGGATGTGAAGGAGTCCCTTGAAAATGACAAAAGAATTCCCACTGCCAGTTGTAACATTTTAGAATGATTCTCAAAACCCAAATGTCTGAAGTTATCTGATACACAAAGGATAGTGAAGATCTAAACACTGGGATAGATTTATGGGGTTGTCAAGCTGTGAAGGAGAAGAATCCATAGTTTGTCTGATTTTTTTTTATGTTGTTCCTGATTCTGGGAGGATTCCCCTTTCTATTTTGAATCTTCTCCCACTGCCTTTTTTTTTTACTTTCTTTGCCTGAACCTTGTTATATATTTTTGTTCTGTTTACTAAATGAGAAACCTTAACCGGAAGAACAGCTTTTCTTATATTTTGGAAAGAATGGTCAAAAAGTCTGTGTAGCTTCTGGAATTAACTTTGTCCTTTCATCAAAACCCTTAATTCCACAGAGGACCGACCATATAAGTTCTTTATCCAGAGGAGAATTTAATGCTTCAGTTTTAATATCCTTTGCTAAATTTTGTGAATACAACCAAGAAATCTCTAAGCAGAGCCAGTGGTACTATCCAGGAAACAGCATCATCAGGGTCAGAATGTCTGATTAAGTGAGACATAGCGTATACTACAGAGCACACAGATGTTTTAGTATCTGAAGGAGGGAGATCAGCAATTACATTCTTTACAAAATCATATGACACCATCAAAAATACAGACATGTGCATGACAGTTTACAGTTCTGTGGAAAAATACCTTTTTTTTTTTTTTTTTTTTAACTAAACTTATCCCAAACCCTTCCCAGCTTGCCAGAAGGGGTAAGGCTGGTAGATGAAAGAAGTTTTTTAGAAGCTGACGTTGACAAGGAAATTGCTGCAGGCTCTGCACTGGGGTTAGGGAAAATAAACTTCTGGGACTGGGCTACTTTATGCAGCTTACCAAACTTTGTAAGAACAAATGAATGACTGTCAGGAAACATGCAGGCTGCCAAAAAGGCAGCCTCTATTGCTTGCAAGGCAGGGGAACAGTTGAAGGTTGAAGAAAGCCCACCTGTAATAAATCATAATATTATTATTTATTTATTTATTTTTATTTTACATTTGCTTGCCAGGAGTGTCCACTGGGCCGAAATGAGCCCATTTTCAGTGGAGGCCTGGGGAGAAAAGCTCCTAGTAGACATAAGTACAATATACAGTAAATTGACATAAGTACAACATACAGTTTAAATTACAAGTTTGAGTAAAGTAAACTGTTAGCTACAGCAAGCAAAAATGTTTACATGTCCATTGACATAGTTTAATAGCTGTAAATGTATAACAACATTGCATGAAACATAAATACAGAAGAAATGGTACATGACTATGTACATTGCAGAGGGCAGTGTGTGGTAAAATAGTGATGACAAACAGTGGAAGGCAGTGGATGAGAGATAAATTAGGAGGGCTAGAAGAAAGTGTGTTGATGGTATGAAAGATGGATAAGGATATAAGTGAGACAGGAACAGCTGGAAAGGGTCAGGTTATATGGGGTGTGGGGCAGGAGCATTGCCAATGGCTAGACAGATGAAGATGGAGGGCGTCTTTGAAGGAGCTATCATCGTTACTGGCTCTGAGTGATAATGGGAGTGAGTTCCAGATCTTGGTGATGCAGAAAAAGTAGAGTGTATGACCATCAGGGAGTGTAGGTTTTTGGATGAGTAGCAGGGTTTCATTTTTTGATCTAAGGGGTCTGTTTGGGCGGTATTGAGCTCGAGTGGAGGAAAGGGCTGGAGAGTTGAGAGGTTTATAGATAATTTTGTGGACAATAGTGAGTTGTTGATGAACAAGGTATTGTGGTAGTTCAAATCACTTGAGTGTATGAAGTGAAAAACAGTGGTGAGAGGAGTAGGTGGCATTAGTTGCACATCTGGCGATTTTGTTGTAACAGGTTTCCATTTTGTTTTTTAGGATTTTGCGAATGTTGGTGAGAAGGGGGGCACCATATAGTAGGGATGGTAGTAGGAAGGTAGAGGCCAAGGTTTGTTTAGTAGTGGGGTAAGGAAGTGTTTATGTCTGTAGAGGCTTCCTAGCATTTGGTGTTTTTTTTAATGTTGTTATGGATGAGCTGGTCAAAGGTTAGGCTTTCATCAATGGTGACACCTAACAGTTTAGTATGTGAGACAACGTCTAAGGCGGTTTTGTTTAAAGTGTGTCTTGATTGTAAACCATCAGGGTCACACTAAGAATACTGCTCATTCCCTAAACCACAACTAGTGCCACCTATTCCTCTCACCACTGTAAAATCAAAATATCTTATCTGAGCTTCAAACATATCTTTTTTCTACCATAGAAAAAGTCCCCCATATCACCAGTAGTATTAGAAAAAGACCATTTTTCAAGAGGAGAATCTGAGGAAAGTATCATCAGGATCTTCTCACTGTAGCAAAGGAATATATGACACACAGTCCTAGTCCAAATCCTATCCCTCACATTGGGACTAAAAATTTAAAAGGTATGAAATTCTCTTCCTTCTTCTTAGGGGATAATCATCGCTTAAAGACTGAAATGTTCTTAACAGTTCCTTTGCCACAATCTCAGTTATGTGCTATACAGGATGAAAAAATGCATAGACTTGTATTTTCTTTGACAACTGCAAGAAAGGGAGAAGTAGTGACTGAATAGACAGTCCTACCTAGGGAATAGGCTCCCAAGAAGGAACATCCCCTGGTACTTTCCTTGAAGCCTGCAAGGGTGGTCCTGCAACTATACAGCCACAGAGGACATGTCTGACTCTCAGCTTATACTGGCATCTTGAAAAGCAAAACCAAAGGGACCAGGAGAAAAAGATGAGCAGTCAGGAACACCTGATGGCCATAGCAGAAACACCTATCAGTGTCTGAGGCAAAATGGAAGTTGGACTGAAGCCCAAAGCCTCCCAGACAACTTTTTTTCTTTCTGTGGCTTCGGGAATGCGCAACAGTCTTAGTGTGACCCTGGTGGTTTACAATCAAAATATGGAAATGCAGTTTGAGAAAAACAGGTTGGTCAAATGCGTGTTCTACCAACGCCCATGATGTCGAACTGAAAATATATGACTTCATATTTGTGAAAGCGAGCACACATTTGCTAATATTAAGTCAACATTTTGAACTGAGATCATGATACAGTGCAGATTGAGAAATGTTCCCTTTTCCTCACTGTAATGCGATCTCGGAGTTGGCATATATAATATGCATGGGGTGTGGGGAATGCAGTTCCCCACAGAGGGAGTGCAGGGGGGGGTTTGCAAAAGTTTAACGGTAACATGGACTTCTGACATTGGAACTTCCAGTGTTTGAACATCGATTGCCGTGGTTACCATTTACAACATTTTTGGTAATTCAGTATTACCAAAGTAGGATAAACAAGTTAGTAATTTTGTTGAAAACTGTTTCAGTTTCAACATTTTGATAGTAAACTGACTCTGGTCTATGTCATAGTCACAAATGGAGTCTCTCAGGTGTACTGCAAAACCAAGAAGAGTCAAAAATACCCCCTGACTGAAAATGAAGTCTTTAAGATAAATATTTTTAGTCACAGGCACCAAACACTCTCTTGCTCTAGTCCCTCACAATGGATATGGCATAAGCAATCACTCTTCCTCACAAAATCATCAATTAGCCACAAAGGTTAGGTAGTCCCTGTGATGCCCCTGCACTGGCCCAGTAATCATGGAGTCTCAGTCCTCAACACTAACACCAGTAAGGGATGGATACATTGATAGGTCGACAAGTACACACATTGTAAAGTACAATTCCCCTTAAGAGCACACAGAGATCACAGTCAGTCTGGGGCTGGTTTCTCTCTCTCTCCATATCCCCAATAAAACTCCCCACTGGCACAGTATAGGGTTCAGATTTCAGCTGAGTAGTCAAGCCAAAATCTCCAGCACCCTCTCTGTCCAACCAGTGCTTTGTGTCCCTGCCCAGGTAGCTGACACACACACACACACACACACACACACACACACACACACACACACACACACACACACACACACACACACACACTTTGAGATTTGATTTATATACAAACACACATACACTCCTGAAGAAGGCTGGCACATGTTCACTAGCTATGCCTCCTTCTGCCCAAACTATTCGGTCGTACCACCTGCCACCAACCACCCTTATCAGCTACTCTAAGGCCCTTACAGAAGGTGACTAATTCTACTGTGCAATGTTGCTATTATCCAAAGGGTAAGTGTGTCCAAGACTTTAAGGCTATTTAAGAGGGGCCTGTACAGTGTTACCAAATACATGCAAGTACCCTAAGAGCTTAAATATCTCTAAACAAAAGCAATCACAATTAAAAGGATTAAATATGTTTAATCATAAATAATAAAAGCACAAGACAATACTCAATAACAATACAGTGACAACAGAGTTCAGAATCACAGGAAATATTTTAAAACAACATTGCAGTACAGTCTCACATAAATACAGAACACATCTAGACTGATCTTACTATATTCCTATCTATCTCCAAGAGGAAACACTATGATCCAAGTCTTACTTACAGAGCAAAGCACGTGCTGGTGAGAGAATGTTTACAGGTTCAGAACAAGATACAAAATGCACTGACTTTCTCAACGAGGTAGTTCTTAAATTAATAACAAACATTTCTGCTGTGTCATCTCACATTACATCATTCTTGTCAACTCTGCTTTTAGTTTCCAGGCCAACAAAAACTTAAATATAACACCTCAGTGTCAAGAATACCTATCTCTTAGAAGCTGACACTTGTCTCTTAGAAATGTGCCTGTAATTGGAAATCATAAAACTGTTAAACACCCTTACATTTGAAACCTGCAATTACCATAGGAAAACCTACCATTCTAGACATTGTGTCTGCTGAAACAGAGATAACAGAGTCATAAACAATTTCCACTTATTTTCTTAGAGTTTGCAAGTTAACTCTGTATATACCAGCCTTTACCATCATTTGTATATGCAAGTAGTTTATACACATTTCTGTTCTTTTACAGCAGGGTGCTCTGTGGTTACAATCTTGAAGCTCAGTACAGAACATCACTAATTTTTTTTTTTTTTTTTTTTTTTGTAAAGTTGTTTATTTTTGGATGTTAAAAAAATAAAAAAAATAAATAAATAAAAAGAATTAAAAAAAAATAGTTTTCTTACATTTCTAAGGCAAGCATACAAATCATATTACTTTTCACAAATGACATAGCATTATTTACAAAATTCTAGCTGGCTGGGCTGGCAGCCTTCACAGTCGCCACAGAGACTAAGTACTAACTTGCAGCTGAGGATAGAGTCTGATTAGAGGTTACTGTAGTTAGGAAGTGCTGTTCCTAAATTCTGACAGAAAAAATAAACTTTATGTAGTACCAAAGACCACCCTGCTAGGTAAAGAATAAGCTCCAAACAAATATTTCTGAGATAAAATATTGTCGCTTTTACAGAACAAACTTTAATTTTAAACACAAAATCTCAGAGAAGTAAAATAATAGAACAGACACCCTGAAACAAAAAGTACAGACATAACCACTCAAAAGGGCAGAAATGCCTTAAAATATTACACTCAACATAAGATGATATTTTTTTTCTTTTTACACATGTGGAAGGTAATCCCCAGTGAGGTGTTTCCCTGTCCAGCACTGATGAACTGGTTGTCTACAACTGATTACCTGAAGCCAGCAGAGGAGTGCACTCTCTGGTGACAAGAAAGTTCCAAAGTTTTGTTGTCCTAGCCACTGTTTTTTTGCTGCAACGCTTGTGTATACCTGTTGCTAGTGCACATGGAAGGAGCCCTAAAGCTTTGAAAAGCAGGCAGGCTGGTCTTATCCTTACCAGGACATCATGTACAGCTTAAGGCTACTGCAGCAGTGATCTAATGATGAACATCTGCATGTTTCCCAACTTTTGCCATAGTATGCTAGAGTTTCATTGGCATATATAACTTTGTTATCACTTTTTGATTGGCTGTTTTGCTTTCATTACTTTCTGACATTTGAACTGTCTACTGAACAACAGTTTTTTTTACTTTTTATGGTTAAAATCTTGGTGCTCTGAGTTTCCATGCAGTGCTTTATTTTGTTCTTAATTCTACTTTAACATTTTTGCTGTGCTTCAGCATTACTCAGAATGCTTGCAAACTGAATAACCCTTCATATTTTACAGTATGCCTTTTATTTTTTCTATTGTGATAGCCAGTTCTATTCTGCTGTGATAATCATTTGTTTTGCTTTGGTTTGCTTCTTCCTTTATGAAGATAACTTAAGATTTAAACTCTATATTGAAGCTGGAGTGGGCTGTGAAGTATTTGAAGCAGTGAGCAGTAAAGACGGCTTCTGGCATTGATGGCTTAATATAACTCCCTTGAACAACTATAAATGTTCTAGAGACTGCTGACATGGAACCACTTAAGGCCTCCATCAGCAATATAGTACTAATATAATCTCTGACATAGATGAATACACAGAGGTTAGCATTGTTGCCTCACAGCAAGAGGTTCTCCAGTTTGATTCTCAGCTGGAGTGCCTTCTATGTGGAGTCTGCATGTCCTCCCCTGCATGCATGTGGGTTTCCTTCCACATTCTAAAGACATGCATCTGGAGAGTTTCTCCCTGGGTCTCTGCTGAAAATGGGCTCTGTCCGAGTCGGACTTTCCTGGTAAACAAATGTTAAATAAGTAAGAGAGAACTAAAATTTGTTGTTATACTGACCCTCCTCAAAAAAGATAAAATATATTCTTTCTTTTATATGCACCAGTGACTAATACATAATTTTGTTGATACTTTTTCCCTTGACAGCATGGTGTTTACAGAACAGTTCCATCTGTTTCAGTTTATATTATCTGACTAGGCATACAGTGACTATTGCAACTCAGAATTAAACAAGCCAGTGTCTCCTTGAGCCAAGCCTCAGCCTGAGTACAGGTTTGGTTCGGTCTCATTGCATAGGGAGATAATGAGCCCATAATAAGCTAGGCTGACTGAATGACATACCCTGCTGTTTAGACCAAGAACCTAAGTCATCCTGAGAAATTTCATTTCCTCTTGCCCCTTGTAAACAAAGACATTGGCAACCTTCGAACACTGGACCCCACCCAGTTTGGGTTCGTGAAGGGCCGATCTGGTCTCCTGAACCTGACTGACTTCTTTGAATCAGTCTCCAGAGCTGTGGACGAGGGTAAGGCAGTCCACACAGCCTATCTGGACCTCACCAAGGCCTTTGACACTATCCCCCACTCTGGAATCATAGATAAACTTACTAAGCTGGGCATTAATCCCTATGTCACTCGATGGGTTGCCAACTGGCTTACTGACAGAACCCACACTATAAAAGTAACTGACTCCAAATCCAGCTCCAGACAAGTGGAGTACCTAAGGGTTCAGTCCTGGGACCTCTCTTGTTTGGCATCTACTTCTCTGAAGTACAGGCCAACACTAAGGGACTCTGGCTAACAAAGTTTGCAGATGACTGCAAACCGGGAGCCATTATTGAATCCCCAAGTTATGTGGATACTCTACAAAAGGGCCTTACAGAAACAGATGCTTGGTACCAGAGCCATGCACTCAAGCTCAATGCCAAGAAATGTATAGTTATCCCCTTTGGGAAAAAACATGTACCCGTTAATTACCACATAGGTGGCAGTACACTAAACACCGAAAGTGTGATGAGACTTAGGGACACAGGTGGACAGTGGTCTCACATTCAATAACCACATCACCACAACAGTCAGGAAATCCTTCTATGTGGCACACCTCATCACTAAGGGCTTTTCATTAAAAAAAAAAAAAAAGGAAGTCATTGTCCCACTGTACTCATCCCTCATTAGACCCATTATAGAATACAATGCCCCATTTGGTATGTACCTCTCAAGACATCTACAACTGGAAAGGCAGCAGAAATACCTCACTAAAAGAATCACAGGCCTAAAGCAGATGCCCTATGCTGACCGTCTTAAAAGACTCCTGCTATACTCTGTCGCATATCGTCTATTCCGAGGCGATCTCTGCTTAACATACAAGGCCATGTCAAACCCAGAGCTGTTGGACATGCTACACTTAAAGAAATCCCAATTCCTCAGAGCCACACGCTCCAGGGATCTAAACCTTGTCATCACAATAAACAAAACATGCTGGAGGGATAGGTTCCTGACCCAAAGACTCCCCAAACTCTGGAACAGACTGCCCATACATGTCAAGCAGAGCGTCTCTTTGGCCCTCTTCAAAAGGAACCTTGATGATTGGATGGGAAAAAAGAAATTCACCTCGGGGATCACGGCAGTCACCCTGCTAGACAGGGGTCCAGGGAAGTAAATAGTGTGGGAAGAAATAGCCACAGAATTGTTATGGCTAGGCTTGTATAGGCCCTAGGGACGATAGTCTAGTACCAACCTATAAACCTAGGAACCAAAATTAAAGCAAAACAACATATCAGAATATAGCGCACAATGGATTGATCCAAAAATAGAAGTCAGGTTAGGCGGTCCTCCCCATACATGCAAATATTCACGTTTGCTTTTGTAACATGATTCTATTGCATTTTAGATTAGAGAAGCAGAGATGTTTGTTTATTATTATTGACATATTTATAACATGCAAGCCTTTAACAGATGTGTAACTTGGGTGGGGCGAAGGGGGACTGCTGCCCTGGAAGTATTAGTGGTGTGATCTGCAAATGCTGATGGTGCGGAAGTACAGCACTGGTATTGCTTTCCAAAGCAACAAGGATATTACAGCTTCAGAAATTAATGTCAATACTGCATTTGCAGTCACAGCTAAAGAGCTGAAACACTTTGTGTACAGTAATTTGTCAGTAGCAAGCAACTTGTTACATTTATAGCAAGCAGCTTGCTACAGTTTTAGATCAGAAGAGCTTTTTTTTTTTTGCACCTCAACTGTGAGTTCAAGGGAACTGCAATGGATGCCAGATGATCCAGTGAGAACTCCCATTTATATTGCTCAGTAGTTCACCATTTCTAACAAATGCCATGAATCATTCAGCATGTTAAAACATTTAACTGCAGAGAGACACCAGGAATTCTTTTATTTCACATTATTTTTTTCATTTGATGTTCAAACCTATTGCTATCTTGCTGTATGAGGGCTTGCTTTATTTGTATGTATAACTATACATATATGTGTACGTGTTTTTATATATATATATATATATATATATATATATATATATATATATATATAAAGAGGGAGAAAGAGGCAGACATACAGACACACAGTGGAAAGTAGGAAAATTCAGTATTCCTCCATATAATGTAATCAGTGCAAACAGTAAATGGATTAAAAATTGTGTTAAAGGAAACTATACATACCCAAAGAAAACATTACACTGGTTGCGCCTTATTTCTGTTTAAGTGTCCATGCAAAGCTGATTTTTTGTTTTTCTCACCTAGAATTAAACCAAGTATTTAAGCAACATACCAAATTAAGGCACTTTAATAGCAAGTCAGGCTCTTTTATTACTTTGAAGAAGCAGTTTTATCACATATTCATTTATAAAGGGTTTCAGATGCATAACTTTATGGACTTTGAAAAGCATTAGATTTATTTATGGGAATTGCCTAGCCTTATACAGATTTAAAAGTCTGTTCTGGTTTTGTTTTAAAATGGGGTCTAGGACCAAGCCAGACTTTCATTTCTGCTCTGACTCAGCTCTTTTTTAAAAAAATCCCAAGCTCACCTGAATATAACACTACTAAAATTAAAAGCATTTCAGTCTGTTCAGAGAATCTTAACACATATGAAATAGTCAGACTGGTATCGAAATATGCATGCACCATGTTGGCCTTACAGGCATACAGATTTCAGTCCTGACTATAACACAGGTGTCTCAGATCTCAGTAGCAGATGTGACATGCTTGATAAAATAGAATGAAGTTTGGTAATGGATTACTCTCATATCTCAAGGGGAGATATTGCAACAATTCACTGCAGTGACATTCTCTAAAGCTTTCATGTGATGCATGTATAATTCAGCAGGGCCATCCCAAAGACAACAAAGAAAAATGGACATAAAATGCAAAGTAGTGCTAATGAATAACTTTATGCACTTTTTGCCTCAGAGTCTATTATGACATTCCAGAAAATTCCAGGCTAATACATTCAGCAGTAGCCCTTTGCAAAGGAGTAGCTAACAGTACTTAATGCTACCTATACTCATTATTTAATCATTGGGTAATGTGGCCTCTGATGTATGTCAAAGACTGCTACTTAGGTGGAAAAAGAGGAAGGATGAAACAAAACATTCCTATCAAAAATGACCAGAAATACACATCAATTTCCATACCACGTTTACTTTTAATATTACCTTTTGGATAAGTCTGGGCTATATTTCTTTGAACTTCAGCTATGTACTGGTTAAAGTGAAATCTTAAAAAGGGCCCTTTTAGGACACTGCATTTGCAAATGTCAAGGTGCTATGAAGTACACTGCTTGTCTTTCGGCTTTTCCTGGTTAGGGGTCGCCACAGCAGATCTCCGGTCCGCTAATGATTGGCAGTAGATTTTTACATGCTGGCTTGCCGGGCCTAATGCACAACCTTCAACGAAGGAACGTCCATTCACGCATGTCGACAAACAGAAGACACTCTGAGAATTAAACGTGCAATGTCTAACTGTGAGGCGACAATGCTACCGCAGCACCACCACTGCAGTGCTATGAAGTACACTGCATATTCTCAAAATTCTATCCTGATCAACATTCATTTGACAGAAAAAACAACACGATCAGATATCAACATTTTGCAACACTAACTACAATGCAACCAACACAGGTGCTAAATTAAACCACAAAAATACTTCAAAAAGACATGATGTAATAATAGTAATAATGAAAATAATAATAACAATCAATGAAGAAGAAACTCTGAGTGATATCTCAGTGTGAAAGACATTCCTCCAGATTCATGAAACTCTGTGCAAGAATAAGACTATTCTTGCATGGAGTTGTTCCTGTTCATTTAGAACAGCAGCCATTTAATCTTCCTTTTCGTTGTTTTGCCAGTTTTTTGATTTTTGGAAGTGTTTGAGCCATTTAATCTACATGGACACGAACCGTGAACGAGTGAAGGGGGCGTGTCCAAGTAGTTCATGGACAATAAACATGCCTCCTGCACTCAGAAAGGAACTGCCATGGAGTTTTTCTCTAATATTATGCCAGTATTCCAGTGTCCACAGACATTGGAATGAAAAAAAATATCTTTTCAGTGTCTGCAGACACTGAAATAAAAACGGCAACAAAAAAGCAATGCAGGGGGTGTGAGACAGGTTCTGTGACACAACCTCTGCATTGCAAAAGTGCCGTATGTCACTTTTGCAACCTGCTAAAGCAGGAAATGTGTGCAAATGCACACATAACAGGGGATAAATCCCCCAAAAGTGAAAAAGCATAAGTACATCCCCACAAACATAGAAAGTTGATAGCATCAGCATGAATCATGCAAGGGTAGAAGTCTGAAAGCAAATGTATGCCAATATTCCCTCACAGCAGTGCATGTTAACAAAGGCACAAATGATGGGGGGATTACATACTGCATTACAGACAAGCCTGAAAACTTGCCCTCACACACTTAGAATGTTGATAGATAACAGGATATGTATTAGCAGGAGTCCCTGACGGATAAAAGCCTTAAAGCCAAATCAATGCAAGTATTTCACGACTGCAGTCCCAAGTAGTTGTCAGAACACCACAATACACACCCATATAACCTAATAATATAATAATAATATATAACTTTTTTCAGTAGCCTAAGGAAAGTTTAAGTATAGTTAAGTGGGCATGCACATCATAGTCGTCTGCTTAGCATAGCTCACACATCCCATAGGAGCTAAATGCAAATAGACAGGTGAAATTTCCAAGCTGAGGCAGTGTAGTGGTTAGAGTCATGGCTTTACATACAGGTGTTCATGGTTTGAGTCCTAAAACAGGCAACTTATTTTCCTATGTGAAAGTAGTGTTAAAATTATTTTAGTAAACTTAAATTATGCAGCAACTTTTTTTTTGTCAATCAGGATAGTGTAGCAGTTCCAAAAGTGAGATGCCAGTGTAGAAAAGGTGTGAAACCCCCATATAAACACATGCGCCTCATAGAGTATAGTGTCACAAGAATATAATTTAATGAAAGCACATAGTGGATGTCATGGAAGGTAAACGTAAAATTATAATGTATATATAAACATTATTTTATAATATAAAATTATAAGTATAATATGCTTAAACATGCCTTAATCACTCTGTATCCATCAGACCTTGTTCTGCCCAGCAACAAAATAGTCAGCCCTGCCAAGACTCGAACCTGGGATGATGTCCTCTACAATCACAGCAAAATACCACTATACCATCTGGGCTGTGAGAATCTGTAATGCTTTAATAAACATATCATGCATTCTGGTAATTTAACAGTAATGAAAAAAAAAAAGCAGTCCCAAGTGTCGAACCCATGACCCTGAACAATATAGTCAGAGGAATGTACAACTACGCCATCTGAGCTGTAGGAATTAATGCTGCTTTTTCAAACATGTCATGCAATAGAGGCATACAACATTAGGGAGAAAGCTTTGTGGAGCCATTCATGTGTTGTATATAGACATATACACACACACAGACATATATATATATATATATATATATATATATATATATATATATATATATATAGGTGTGTGTGTGTGTGTCTGACGAAAAATATATATATGAAAAAGTAGAGTCATAATACAGATAGGGCGGCCAAGGTGGTGCAGCGGTTAGTGTTGCCGCCTCACAGCAAGATGTTCTCCGGTTCGATCTTCAGCTGAGGTGCCTTCTGTGCAGAGTCTGCATGTCCTCCCTGTGGTCGCGTGGGTTTTCTCCAGATGCTCTGGTTTCCTCCCACATCCTAAAGACGTGCTGTAGGTGGATTAGATACTCTAAATTCGCCCTAGGCATGAGTACCTTCCATAGAAGGTTGGGCGCCGGGCTGGCAACCCAACACCATAAAACTCCACTGCCAATCATGAGATGACAGGTGATCCATTGTGATGACCCCTAACCGGGAAAAGCAGAAAGAAGAAGAGTCATAATATAGATATACATATATAAAATATAAAGGAAGGAATATATATATATATATATATATATATATATATATGTGTGTGTGTGTGTGTGTGTGTGTGCGTGTGTATGTATGTATGTATGTATATAACATGCAGTGCAGTTATACCTCAGAACCATCCCTCTCAACCTGTTAGTGCAAGAAACCTCTACAAAGGCTGTAGAAATGGGGGGGGGGCCACATTTAGTGACATATTACAAATATTGCTGTTATAAATGAAGACATTTGCTACAGCAACAGGGTGAGTTTCAGCAGACAGTTACTGAAGGATATGAGGATGGAAACTGAAATGTTATGTCATTATTTACTGACATAAATCCTTGGATCATTACTGTGATTTATCAGACAAACACAAATAAATTGTGGAACTGAACAAAGGTATGGTCCAAGCATCCAGAGATTCTGTGAAAATCCTGGCAGTGGAGAGGTATTGCTCAGAACCCCTTAGTGCAATAAATCCAGACCAAGCCTAACAAAGACATGAAAATAGGGACATATCCAAAATATGTCAGTAGATAAGCTGAGAAAGTTGATGTAGTAATACTGTATGTCCTAACATATATCAAATTAAATATCACAATTCCAGGACTCAATTGCTTCTTATTAGTTAGTGACCTCAATCCCCACATAATCCCACTGATGTGTCAGGAATACAAAACAGTTATGGGGACCAGACCAAAGATATTGGCCAGACAACTGGACATCCTACAAATATGTGGACATAAAAACAGTAGGAAAACTGCACTGAGCTACCCAGCAATGTCCAAACTACAATCAGACTGACATAACACTACACAAGTCCAGCTCTGGGGCTGTATACATGCATTAGCAAATATAACAGGCACTACAGGAATGTAACACTAGTGGAACACAGACACTGGTGTGAAAGTGCACACCCCTCAAAAATTGCACCACAGTCACAGTGACATACCAGTAAGCAAACTGAACACTATAGTATAATGACTGTGTGAGCAACAAAATCCTGTTTGACACTCACACAGTACCCCTACATATACTGCCCCAAGTCACAGTGTAGTGGGAATTGTGAGGTGTTCTGGGACATGTCATGGTCTGCATGTACAAACATATACAGGTGATAGGGAACCAGAAACTGGAGCAGCATGCACAGTCAGATAGAAAGGGCCCATGACACTCACATGTACCCTCTCCCTACACAGCCCAAATAACATGTACACACTACACTGCTACAAAATCCTGACAGTCATTTAACAATGGGCAGACATACACAGAACTCTCAAATGTACAGTTTCCCACAGAATGTATAGGCACAGTACTCGTATCTATGGCCACTTCTTTGTTACATGTCTGGGGGTTTATGACATCACTGGGATGGTAGCAGGAATGAATGCAATAAATAATGATACTACATACCTCTGAACCTCTTAGTGCATGACAAATGGACAAAGCCTGACATAACTGGAGGACAGATGCCCAAACACAGGGGTATATTGGACACGCTGCTGTTATAAATGTAGACAGTTGCTGGTGTTACCAGCTTTGTTGTAACATATCTTTTTCTGAGGGATATGAAGTCAGTAACACCAATGGATGTTAGCATTTACTGACTGCATTCCCCAGAATATCCTACTGATTAGCCAAGGACAACAACTGTCTGAGGAACAGACCAAACATATGAGCTAGGCCTCTGGACAGTGTAGAGGTATGACCTCAGTGATGTAACAGAATGGAAATCCCTTGGCAGCTGCCAAACATGTCACCCAGCACCTTATGATGTGCAGTAAGACCAACATGACACTCCCCCACAACACCTCTGGGCAATTACCCATGTATATTCAAATATAGAATGCACTACAGGCATGGAACTGTAGTGAAAAGGAGAGTGCGGTGCAAAAATGTCCACCCAAAAACATTTGCACCACAGTCACAGCAAAATACTAGTACCCAAAATGAACTCTACAGAGTAGCATGACTGTCTGAACAAACATATCCTGATTGCCAGTCACACACTACACCAACATATACTGGCCCAATTCACAGTGTACTGGGAATCCTTAGGTGTTACAGGACATTTCACAGTCAGCCCCTACAAGCATACAGACATGCTAGACTTCCAGCAGCTGTAACAGCATGCAGAGTCAGATAGGTAAAGGATGTATGGCACTCATATCTGCTACTCTCCCTACCCAGCCCAACAAACATCTACACACAATGCTGCTACACAATCTTGGCAGTCTGTTCACAATGGTCAGACAGACATAACTGTCATATGTACAGATTTCCACAGAATTAGCAGGGTGTGGAACCATAATCCTGGCCACCGCTGCATACCATGGCCAGGAGTCTGCCAGGACATTGGCATGATAACTGGAGTGCAGTTGGTAATTAATGATATACCATACATCTGCACCTCATAGTGCAGGACATCTGAATAACGCATGATGTATTTGTGGGACAGGGGGCTGGAAAGAGGGACATATCGCACATAATGGTGTTACAAACTGAAACAGCAGCTGGTGTTACACATGTTGTTGTAACATAACATCCCTGAAGGATATGATGTCTGGAACACCAATGGATGCCAACAGTTACTGACTACAATCCTCACATTATCCTGCCAACCCCACAAAAACAGACATTGTTCGAGGAACAGACCAAGCATAACAGGCAAACATCTGGCCAGTCTGTGGACAACATGCCAGTTGACAGGTATGTTAGAGGTATATCACTATCAGATGTCAAGTCACCCAGTAAACACATGTCCAGATGAACCATGTCAATCTAGCAACCCTCCATGTGTATAACAGCACTAATGACATACAATCTGTACCCAATTCTGGAGATTTGTCCCCCATGTTGTTTGGCCTGTCTCCACATGTCCTGTGAGGTATTTTCCCCTACTGTCTGTGAGGCTGTAACCCCCATACCTCCATAATGTCCCCCGCACAGGCAAGGAAAAAGGGCAAAGCCCACATAAAGGGCATCCCATACATTGAAACTAGCAGCAGTGTCCAGGCCAACACCACAATACTATGTGGGCACCAACATAGCTTTATGGCCTCAGCAATACCCGACAGGACATCAATCCCCTCAAGTTAGGCTGAATGCCTGTGGTGGACAGAAGCAATACACAACTACCATCATAGGTGGAAATAATTGCAGGACGGGCCAAGAAGGAACAGGTGCCTCATTGGAAGCAATGTCACCTTGTTCTGCACAAGCAAATAAGGTCACAGGTGATGTACCCTAAGGCTCTCTTTGAGTGCAAACTGGAAACATCTACCAAGGCCAATCACTAGGCCTTCCAGACGTGTCTGCAATTCCAGAGGCAACACACATATCTGCTCTGTAGTGGTGGTCAGTAAGACCACATACACATGGATATAGGCAACCAGCTGTAGACAGGTGAAGTGGAAACATTATCTCCTGTACTCCCATAGGTACACATGTGCATGTACAGCACCTGCCCCCTTCCCCTAATGATCAAGGAGCAGGTTTGTAATGCCCTGTCAAAGGCAACACACAGAGGTCTCCATAGGCCTGATACCATTCCTAGCTGCATCCATCATGAACATAGGCATGGGCTGTCAGACCCATTCTGCAGTGTAGTCAACCACAGTGTGAGCACCGGTGTCATCCCATCTACACAGAGGACAGACAGAAAGTTGATAAAAAAAAACAGATTATGCATTAGGTTCATAGGTTGGTACCTTGGATCCCGGAAACTACCGTCCCATCAGTCTGATGAGCCTTATCTGCAAGGCCATGGAGCGTATTATTATGGATCTTATAAACAAAGACATTGGCAACCTTCAAACACTGGACCCCACCCAGTTTGGGTTCATGAAGGGCTGATCTTGTCTCCTGAACCTGACTGACTTCTTTGAATCAGTCTCCAGAGCCATGGACAAGGGTAAGGTGGTCCACACAGCCTATCTAGACCTTGCCAAGACCTTTGACACCATCCCCTACTCTGGAATAATAGATAAACATACTAAGCTGGGCATTAATCCTTAAGTCACCCAATGGGTTGCCAACTGGCTTACTGACAGAACCCACACTGTAAAAGTAGCCGACTCCAAATCCAGCTCCAGACAAGTGACAAGTGGAGTACCTCAGGGTTCAGTCTTGGGACCACTCTTGTTTGGCATCTACTTCTCTGAAATACATGCCAACACTAAGGGACTCTGGCTAACAAAGTTTGCAGATGACTGCAAACTGGGAGCCATTACTGACTCCCCAAATGATGTGGATACTCTACAAAAGGGTCTTACAGAAACAGATGCTTGGTGCCAGAGCCATGGGCTCAAGCTCAATGCCAAGAAATGTATAGTTATCCTGTTTGGGAAAAAAACATGTACCTGTGAATTACCACATAGGTGGCAGTACACTAAACACTGAAAGTGTGATAAGAGACTTAGGGACACATGTGGACAGTGGTCTCACCTTTGATAACCACATCGCCACAACAGTCAGAAAATCCTTCTATGTGGCACACCTCATCACTAAGGGCTTTTCATCCAGAAAAAAGGAGGCCATTGTCCCACTGTACTCATCCCTCATTAGACCCATTATAGAATACAACACCCCATTTGGTATGTACCTCTCAAGACATCTGCAACAAGTGGAAAGGTTGCAGAAATACCTCACTAAAAGAATCACAGGCTCAAAGCAGATGCCCTACGCTGACCGCCTTAAAATACTCTGGCTATACTCTGTCACATATCGTCTACTCAGGGGCGATCTCTGCTTAACATACAAGGCCATGTCAAACCCAGAGCTGTTGGACATGCTACACTTAAAGAAATCCCAATCCCCTCTGAGCCACACGCTCCAGGGATCTAAACCTTGTCATCACAATAAACAAAACATGCTGGAGGGATAGGTTCCTTACCCAGTGACTCCCCAGACTCTGGAATAGACTGCCCATACATGTCAAGCAGAGTGCCTCTTTGGCCCTCTTCAAAAGGAACCTTGACGATTGGATGGGAGAAAGAATATTCACCCCGGGGATCAAGTCAGTTGCCCTGCTAGACAGGGGTCCAGGGAAGTAAATAGTGTGGGAAGAAATAGCCAGGGAATTGTTATGGATAGGCTTGTATAGGCCCTAGGGCTGATAGCCTAGTACCAACCTATGAACTACCGATTTATTGATTGAGCGCTTTCGTCTCACAATAGAAACTTCATCAGAATACCATTGTAACAAAAACCTCACCTTTTATACACTTGCTTAATCACATAAAATGACATCACTTCCTCTATACAAAAAGTGAACTCATACATAAATATAAATGACTACTTAAAAATACTACATGACATCATCCCATATAAAACACTTACATATAAAATTCTGCTTTCAGTTTTAAAATAGAACTAATAAAAATTGCACTGTTAAGTCCTGGTGCCTCAGAGGCATTGGTTCTCATTTGCCATCTGAGCTCCTTAAGTTCTAGATATTCATTTAAGGGTCCCCCGGCCCTCACCCAAAGTAACTTGTTTGATGACAGTGAACCTAAAACTGTGTCCTGGGTGTAAGCCAATATGTGCAGCTAGGGCATTTTTTGTTTCATTCCTACCAAGTCATAATAATGTTGGTAGATTCTAGTTCTTAGTGCATTGATGGTTTTTCCTATGTAAAAACATGGACACAGGGAGCACTTGGCTAGATATATAACTCCCTTACTACTGCAAGTGAACTTGTTCTATATTATATATCCAACATAATTGGGTAAGTATACCTCTTTGCCTTCCAGGATATATTTGCATTGCATACAAAACCCACATTTCACCATACCTCCCCATCCTTA
The DNA here is from genome assembly GCF_019279795.1 of Protopterus annectens. Lineage (NCBI taxonomy): Eukaryota > Metazoa > Chordata > Ceratodontiformes > Protopteridae > Protopterus > Protopterus annectens. Next base: position 648,495,417 of record NC_056745.1, on the reverse strand, counting down.
CATTCGTCTTTCTGTAGGTTTCCATCATGTTATTTATGCTGGTGTCTTTTTTATAAAGAACTTTAGGGAATGTTCCTACCAAATCAAGGTGTTCTGGGTTCGCACTAAATATGTGCCAAGTGTGTGTTAAAATCCTTTTAATGTTATAGAATTGTTTGTTAAATCTAAATGCACCTGCTTTGTTGAAGTGATTCCCTTCTTTATGTACAACCACTTTTTCACTGCTATGTGCTTTCCCTAACAGAAGAATAAAATGTCCATTCTCTCTCTTTGTTGTAACTTCCTTAAATATCCCATCCACAAATGTTTCTGGGTATCCTCTCTTTGTCAGCATATCTTTTAATATATTCAACTGATGTACAAATTCATCATGTTCTGATACCATTCTTGCGATCCTAACCCCTTGTCCTTTTACTAGGGATTTTTTCTGTGACAGTGGCTGGCATCTATTGAAGTGCAGGAGGGTGTTGGAATATGTGGGTTATCTGAAAATATTGAACATGAGTACCCGCGGTGGTGGTGCCGTGGTAGCGTTGACGCCTCACAGTAAGACGCTGTATGGTTCGATTCTCAGCTAGAGCATCTTCTACGTGGAGACGTGTGAATGGGCGTACCTTCGTTGAAGGTTGTGCATCAGAGTTTGTAACTTGGCACGTAAAAATCAACCACCAATCATTAGCAGACTGGAGTTCTGCTGTGGCGACCCCTAACCGGGAAAAGCCGAAAGACACAAACAAATTGAACATGAATTGTTTGATATTCCTGTTTTTTTGTAATGTGATGTCCAAATAATGGTTGGTCCCATGTAATAGTACTCATGAATTCCTGAAATTCAGTGCTCTGATCTATACATTCCAGGAAATTGTGCAATTCCCCCTCACTTCCTTTCCAGAAAATAATGATGTAGTCCAAAAAATTACCATAAAATATCCAATAATCAGTTAATACACTTTTAAACACAATCTCCTTCTCCCAGAATGCCAAGACAATGTTGGCAAAAATGGGGGCACACGCTGCCCCCATTGCTACCCCCCTGCACTGTTGAAAAAGTTGGCCTTCAAAAATGATAATGTTCATATCTAAGACCAACTCCATCAAGGTCCTATTAGTGAGAATGTGTCCATGGCTGATATTGGTATGTTGGCACAGGAAGCTATAAAACCACTCGATGCCCATGTTGTGTGGAATAGCTGAAAATAAATCTCTTATTATCAATGGTAGCAAAAATTAAATAGTCACAATATTTATCATTCAGTATTTTACCTAAGCAGTCCCAGGAATCCTTTAAAATCCATGGGCAGTCTTTGAGTACATTTTTTAGCTGACTATCAATAAACCTATAGGATATGTTTGGGTGGGTTTTGTATGCAATGCAAATATATTCTGGAAGGCAAGGAGGTATACATACCCAATTATGGTGGATATATAATATGGAACAAGTTCACTTGCAGTAGTAAGGGAGATATATATCTAGTCAAGTGCTCCCTGTGTCCATGTCTTTACATAGAAAAAAACATCAATGCACTGAGAACTAAAATCTACCAACATTATTATGACATTAGTAGGAATGAAACAAAAAACGCCCTAGCTGCACATATTGGCTTACACCCAATACACAGTTTCAGGTTCACTGTCATCGAGCATGTTACTTTGGGAGAGGGGAGACCCTTAAATGAATATCTAGAACTTAAGGAGTTCAGATGGCAAATGAGAACCAATGCCTCTGAGGCACCAGTACTTTGTGCAATTTCTATTAGTTCTATTTTAAAACTTAAAGCAGAATTTTATATGTAAATGTTTTATATAGGATGATGTCATGTAGTATTTTTAAGTAATCATTTATATTTATGTATGAGTTCACTTTTTGTATAGAGGAAGTGATGTCATTTTATGTGATTAAGACAATGTATAAAAGGTGAGGTTTTTGTTACAATGGTATTCTGATAAAGTTTCTATTGTGAGATGAAAGCGCTCAATCAATAAATTGGTTGTGGATCTTACTGGCTTCTAACTGGCTTTTTATATCAGCTGTATATTTTTATTTATCTCCTATTGGATATTAATATTTTATTACTATGTTAAATGGAGAGTATTGAGGTTTTCGGCCATGTCATTGAGGACTGCTGTCATGACATCATGGCATACATTTCAGTTTCAGACTTGTATCCTTCTGAACATTAATGCTAACTATGGATCTTATTGGCTTCTATCTGGATTTTTATATCAGTCTGTGGTTGGAGTGTGCTTTTCATACAAAAATATACAGTTCCACTCCCCAAACCAAGACAGTGTAGTGGTCAGAGTCCCAGGTTTGCATGCAGGCATACACAGTTTGAGTAATACAACAGGCAATCCAAATTTACATGGGAAAGCAGTGTTAAAAGTGCTATGTTCATATTAAAAGATGTGGTAAGTTATTTTTGTCACCCAGGGCAGTGTAGCTGGTGTAAAATGGATGTGTGAGTGCATATAACGTGAAAACACCCATGTATATACATGTCCCATACAGTATAGTTAGAGCCCTTGCTACTGTAATGAAAGCACATACAGCCATGTCATTTAATGGAAATCATATACACTTACTAAGTGAAGTCATTAGTGTGGTATATTATAAGAATGAACTGTGAGCAACAGTTAACAATGCTCAGCTATTCTTAGCAGGTTTAACAACACATTTCTGTTGCCCTCACCCCTCTCTCTAGGGTTTGAGTGTCTAAATTCATTGCCAAATTGTGTACAAATGCACAGCTGTTGCTTTATAAGAAATGGACAGCTATGGACCTTCTGTTCACCCATCCTGCACATACATAGCTATCTTTCATATTGTTCTTCCCTCTGCATGCCTCTTTTCCACCACTTTCCTATCACCCCTTTCTCTTTTCTTTTAAAGAATTAGTGTGGGTGTAAGCATGAGTAGGCAGTTGTAAGTGGGAATAAGAGCAACAAAATTACCAGCCCTGCCAGGTCTTGAACCCAGGGCACTGTACACCATAGAGCAATGTACCACTACACCATTTGAGCTGAAGGGATTGCTGATGATTTTTCCAACATATGCTCATTCAACAGAAGGGAAAAGATTCTGTAGAATCAGTCAGGCTTCGTATTTATACATATACACATGTATGGAAATATATATATATATATATATATATATATATATATATATATATATATATATGCACAAATATATACATCATATAAATAGTGATACACATATAAAATATACACACACACAGATATATATATATATACATAATATATAAAAGAAACTATACATACATAGAAAAACAAATATATATATATATATATATATATATAAATATATATATATACTCATAATGTGTAGTGGCGTCATAACTCAGAACCACACCTACCAACCCCTTACTGCAAGAAATCTGGCCCAAATGGGGGGACAATGGGACAAAACTAGGGACATATTTCAAATATTGCTCTTATAAATGTAGAATGTTGCCAGAGTGACAGGGTTTTTTTCAGCATACATGTTCTGAAGGATGTGAGTTCTGAAATTGAAATGTATGTCATCATTTACTGTCAGAAATCCTCAGATCATCACAGTGATTTACCAGGGATATGAAAATAATGCATCTGTGGAACATACCAGAAATATGAGCAATAAAAACTTGGACATACTGCAACAATCCAGACAGTCCCGAGGTAGGCTCAAAACCTCTAAGTGCAATGAACCTAGGCCAGGCCTGACAAAGTGGGGGGAGAAAGCCTTGGAAATAGGAACATATCTGAAATACTGAAGCAGATATGCTGACACAGTTGCTGCAGTAACACCCTGTCTGTTGTAACATATACTGACTGAAATAGCACAAGTCCAACACTCAGTTACTTACCATTAGTTATTGACTGAAATCCTCACATCAGCCCACTGATGGGTCAGAAATACCCAACACGTATGGGGCCAGGCAACACTACGTCCTACAAATATCTGGATATAACATCACATTAGGGAAACTACACTCAGCTGCTAAGCATGTCACCAAGGACTGTCCAAACTACAGTCAGACTAACATAACACCAACCTAAATTTGCTAGGGGGAATTACACATGTATTGGCAAATATATCAGGCACTACAGGGATGTCACAGCACTGAAAAATAGACACCAGTGTGAAAGTGCATACCCAGAACCAATTCAACCACAGTTACAATGACATACCAGTAAGCCAAAGGAACAGTACAGTATAAGGATTATGTGAACAAAAACATCTCAACATGTTTGCCACTCAACACACTAGCCCCACATATACCGGCCCAATTCACAGTGCACTACGATGCCTGACTGTGGTATGGGACATGTCTCACTTTGCCCCTACAAACATATACAGCCAATAGACCAACAGAAACAGGAGCAGCATGCACAGACAGATAGAAAAGGAAAATAACACATACATCCACACTCCTCCCTACACAGGCCAAATAACATTGACACAATACACTGCTACACAATCCTGACAGTCTATCAACAATTGCCTGAAATACAAAGACATCTCAACTGTACAGAGTCCCACATAATTTCCAGGCTTTCCCCTTGTATATAAGGCCTCTTCCGCATAACATGTCTGGCAGTCTGATACATCACTGGGATAATGTCAGGAATGTAGGCACTAAATAATTATATACCATAGCTATCAACCTCTTACTGCAGGACATCTGGATAAAGCCTGACATAATTGTGGGACAGCAGCCCAGAAACAGGGGCATATTTGAAATATTGCTGTTATAAACTGAGAATGTTGTTGTTGTAGCAGAGTTAGTTGTAACATGTTTTCTGGGGGATATGAGGTCAGAAACACTAATGGATTTTAGTTACTGACTGCAATCCCCAGAGTATTATGCTACTGATTTTCCAAAGACAAAAAATGTCTGAGGAACACACAAAACACAGGAGTCCAAATTCTGGCCATTCTCCTGATAGCCCTACAGGTGAGAGTTATGCCAAACACATAACATTATCAGAGTTAAAATCACACAAGAAATCCATGTCCACACAAACCCTGTTAGACTAGCATTAATCCAAACGTATAACAGCAATAATTACATTCTGGCCCTATGTCTGGAACATTCTTCCCTATTCTGTTGGCCTGTCTCCACAATTTTGGTTGTAAGAGGTATTTCCAAATACCCTCTGTGATGCTGTTATTCACACGCCTCCATGAAGTCCTCCTCACTGGCAAGAAAAAGGGGCAATGCTCACATGATGTACTGAAGGATAGGAGTGTGTTGCCATGCCATTGGCTATATGAATAACAACACAGCTGTCCTGCATGAAATTATCAAGTGGGGGACACCAATTGGTGCACAGGCCATCAGCTGCTCATGAGCACTACCTACAAAAGGCAAGCTGCTGCCTATGCAAAACAGATGTACACTCTATATCCTTGAGAAGAAAGAGAAACAGTGAAAATAAAAATAAAAAACAAGCAGGACATAACCACCTACACATGAATAAAACAAGCAGGTAAGTCAAACAAGTAAGCATGTAATGGACTGCAGTAGGGGGTATGTAATAATGGGAACTAGGAACTGTAACATATATGTCTCAACAAGATGTGCTGTACTGATATATTGCTGGTCAGAACGTATGGCCATAGTATCTGGGTCTGTCTGTAGCGACATAGATCATAGGTCAGGCCCCTGAGTCACCCCAAGAAAGGATGGCTCACATATGACTACTACTGCAGTGTGTGTTGAACAATACTGACTGTGACAATGCTAGACCAGCTACTGGGATGTTGTACATATCCATATCTTACTTGTGAACACAACTAAGATATACTTGGTTGTCTTAGAAATGTGAGAGACCTATACAGGGTATTTGCATAGAAAAGTACTGTTGAACATGTGTTTGTTGAACTGTGTGTAATATACTGAGCTCATACCATTAAACTGTCCTGTGTTATGCACAATGAACATATGTGTGCCTCATATTTGTAGTCATTTACTCATACAGTTGTGTTATGTCTGGCAAATCTATGAAGACTGACATTACAACATCTCCTTCTTTTTTATTCTGGCTGTTCCCGTTAGGGGTTGCCAAAGCGGATCATCTGCTGCCATTTCTCCCTGTCCTCTGCATCCTACTCTGTCACACCAACCGCCTGCATGTCCTCTCTCACCACATCCAGGAGCCTTATCTGAGGCCTTCCTCTTTTCCTCTTACCTGGCAGCTTCATGCTTACCATCTTTTTCCCAATATACTCAGCATCCCTCTGCAGCACATGTCCAAACTGATGTAATCTTGCCTCTCTGGCTTTGTCTCAAAACTGTCCAACATGGGCTGACCCTGTCATATACATATTGCTAATCCTGTCCACCTTCGCCACAACCAGTGCAAATCCTAACATATGTAACTCTGCCATGTCCAACTCTGTTGTAGACCTTCCCTTTCGCTTAAACTGGTACTCGTCTGTCATAAATCAGTACTGATACTCTTCTCCACTCTCTCCATCTTGTCTGTACTCTCTTCTTCACCTGTCCTCCACAGTCGTCATTACTCTGGAATGTTGATCCCAACCATTTATACTCATCCACCTTTGCCAGCTCTACTCCCTGCATCCTCAACATTCCACTACCCTCCCTCTCATTCATACACAGATATTCTGTCTTAGTCCTGCTGACCTTCATTCCTCTCCTCTCTAGAGCATATCTCCACCTCTACAGGGTTTCCTAAATCTGTACCCTACTCTCAGTACAGATCACAATGTCATCTGCAAACATCATAGTCAACAGGGACTCCCGTATGATCTTGTCTGTCAACCTGTCCATCACCACTGCAAATAAGAAAGGGCTCACAGCTGATCCCTGATGTCATCCCATCTCCACCTTAAACACATCTGTCATTCCCGCTGCAGACTTCACCGCTGTCATACCACCCTTATACATATCCTGTACCAGTCTTACATATATCTTTGCCACTCATCACTTCCTCATACAATACAACTCTCCTCTAGGCACCCTGTCATATGCTTTCTCTATGTCCAGAAAGACACAAAGCAACTTCTGACCTTTTTTGTACTACTCCATCAATACTCTCAGAGCAAACATCACATCTGTAGTGCTCTTACCTGGCATGACAACATACTGCTGACCATTACTCATCACCACCCTGCTTAACCTAGCTTCCACTACTCTTTCCCATGGCTTCATTTTGTGACTGATTAATGTTATCTCTCTGTAGTTACTACAGCTCTGCACATCAACCTTATTCTTAAAATGGTGCACACTCCACATGCAACCTCTCACTTTCCAAGATATCATTAAACAATCTGGTGAAAAACACCACCACCATTTCCCCATAAACACCTCTATGCTACCACAGGTATGTCATGTGGACCAACAGGCTTTCTAGTATTCATCCTCTTTATAGCTATCCTAACTTCCTCCTTCGTAAGCCATTGCACTTCCTGATTCACCATACCCACTTCATCCAACCATCTTTCTCTCATTCTCTTCATTCATTAGCCTCTCAAAGTACTCTGTCCATCTGCTCAACACATTCTCCTCCCTTGTGATTACATTTCCTTCATTATCCTGTTACATTTGATAATACTTTAAAAATGAAGACAGATACAGTTCTTTCTCTCTTTCAGTGGCTTTTCTTAACTACAGTACACACATGCGGGAGCCTCATGGAAAGCACCAGGGAGACTCCCAGAACAAAAGAAAAAACAAGCTTATATACTGGTGATATTGCTGACAATACAAAAATAGAGAAATGAACAAATTAGACCATCATACAGGGCAATTAACCAATCAAAGGTTTACCCGTACACATAAGACAATTCACATCATTATATCTCTAGGCAAAAGAAAGAAAATCGGATGCATTTCCATAAAAGGCACATTTCCTGCTTTCAGGCAGATTCTTACTTTTCAGTATTTTCTCGTTGCTCAGAGTTCACTCAAAGTTCATAGTAAACAATATGTTTTAATACATACAGACTGTCACATACTCAATTCCCTCAAACACATGCTTTGACTGTTCATATTTTACAATCCCCCATTTGATGCTGTGTAAACATCATCACTTAACCTATCATACATTTGCCCCAATTCTAGCATAACCATGCTACTGGTCTTTTCATTATTTGAAGACATTGTCATTTTATCATCTACATTCATAGTTGCAGGCATATAAAAACTAGGCACTTTTTTCACAGTTTTTGAAGACATTAATTTCAAGATCAGTGCTTTGATTAGGAATAAGACAAGAAAAGCAATAATTGCTAATACTGCAATTAATAAAATCAACTTCAACAGTCCACCTCCCCAACCTGAGAATAGGTTGGTTAACCATGTCCACATTGAAGCATCAGCTCCTTGGCCTTTGAAAGTTCGGAAATTCTTTGTATCAGTTCAAGATGACTTTCAATTTTGTGCTGATTATCAGGGATAAACGTACAGCACTCCTCCTGGATTAAAGTGCAAGTTCCTCCTTTCGCTGCAAGGGTGAAATCGAGGGCCATACGATTTTGGAGTACTACAGCCCTCATAGCAGTCAATTCATCAGTCACTAATTCTAAGGCAGAAAATGTAGCATTGCTTAGTATTTCAAGTAATTTAGATAGTTTTCTCAGTTCCCAAATTGATTTTACTGCTCCATATGACGAAATTATACCAGCCCATGATATGACATCATCACCCAAGTCCATATGGGAAAGTCCTTTGGTACTAGCATGAGCTAAGTCATGATGATAGATCCCAAGAAGCATCAACTCAACCTAAAGGATTAGCAGGCTTCTTAACCTCTCAAACATTTTGAATCTTTCCTTTAGGTAATGCAGATACATGTTGAATAGCTGGAACCAGATAGCCCAAGAAGCAGCTACCAGACCAGTCTCCTGGTAGCCATTTATATGCTTTTCTTCCACACATGAAATAACAATTCTCTACTTTAATGGTGATATTGATAGACTTAAAACGATCCCCGGCGTCCTGTAGTCCTTGGAATATCTTCGAATAAACAGTTTCTATTTTCTGGGAAAAGTTAGCTATAGAGTCCTTAACAAGTCTTTTTCAAGGTGAAAAGTCCATTACACAGCCCGAATTGTCCATAGTGCAGTTATATACTACTGTTTTGTTACAATGGCTCCACCCGACTCTGGTTTTACAAAGTTTTTGAAAACACACAGTTCCGTTTTGACAGAGGGACAACTGTAATGCTATTTTGTCTTTTGAAATGGCATTTGATGCATCATAGATCAAATTTGTCCAGGTTTCTTTAATTCCTAAAGGGACTATATTTAGCATCAATCCCCCATGAACAGTAGGAATAGCTGTGCAAACCCAACAGTCTGAGACGTTGAGGGATGATAGATATGCGTACTTAATTGTTTGATAAGTGTTGAAAGGTGGATGCCATACAGCTCGTTTAGTATGAGTCGTGGAGGAAGCAGGAAATAGGAATGGCCACAGTAAAAATAGCAAAACAACAAGAATAAACACCAAAATCATGGTACAATATTTTTGTGGAAATGTTGTTTGTGCCTGAGGAGTTTGTGTAATCGGATAAACTTCAGGCAGTTTCAGGCAGTGGTGCAGTATGACTGTGAGTGCGTGTAGCAATAGGTGGAGAATCTGGAGTAACAAAAGGTAGAGGTTGCTGATCTTCAGATGGGATTACCTTCTTGACATGTGATATGTGAATCCAGGTGGGTGAGCCTTGTAGCCGAACTGCTGAAGAAGTGGTCAGTAGAACCAGGAATGGACCTTTCCAGCGTGGTTGAAGAGCTGTTTTTCGAGAAAATGACTTGACATATACCCAGTCTCCTGCTTGTAGTGCCGAGGACAAGAAAGGATCAGGAGTTTGCTGAGCTGCTGCTACCTGTCAATGATGAAACTGTAAAAAAGAAACAAGAGAAGTGCAATACAAGAGAATATTATGATCAAATAGAGTCATGGGCATGCGCATAGGGCGGCCCGTGAGGATTTCATGAGGAGAAAGACCTTTAGTAGGATGTACTTCAGCTCTCATAGAGAGCAAGGCTAGAGGTAGGGCTTGTACCCAAGTTAGGCCCATTTCAGTAGTAATTTTAGCCAGTCTTGTTTTGAGTGTCTGATTCATTCGTTCAATAAGGCCAGATGCTTGTGGTCTATAGGGACAATGAAACTTGACAGCGATGCCTAACATTTTACAAAGTGAATCAATTAATTGAGCAGTAAAATGTGTTCCACGATCCAAATATATTTGACAGGGAACACCAAAACGAGGTATTAAATCATAACAAAGTTTTTTTAGCAACGGAGATAGCATCGTTCTTGACACATGGGTAGGCTTCTAACCACCCAGAAAAAACATCAACAACAGTTAAAACATATTTAAAAGGAGCACAAGGTGGAAGTTCAATAAAATCCCATTGCAAAGCGCAGAATGGTCCCAATGGTTTCGGTATTGGTCGTGTGGCAGCCATTGTGCCCTATGAAATGTTGTACTGTAAACAAGTGGAGCATGTGCTCAAGAAATGTTGTACAGAAGCAGAAAGTCCTGGGGCAAACCAATCCTTTTGGATTTGTTTTATTAATGCTTGTACCCCAACATGAGCTGGCAAGTGATATGCTTTAATAAGAGAATTTAACATGGACTTTGGGCATACTAGTCTGCCATCTGAATGTTGCCAAATGAGATCAGAGCATTTAGAACAACCTTGAGCCAGCCATGATTTTCTTACTGATTCTGGAGCTTCAGTTTGTAATGCTTTCAACACTGTAGTATCAAAAGTAGCTATTGATTGTATAGGCTGCAAAAATTGTCCCTGAACAGTTTGTGAAAAAGCAGACTGTTTTGCAGCCCAGTCAGCAAAGTTATTGCCTTTGGTTTCGAAAGAGTCATTGGATTGATGGGCTGCACATTTTACAACAGCAATTTGAGATGGTAACGATAGATGTTGTAATAGGTTATTTATATAAAAATTATTTTTAACGAGAGACCCAGAGGAAGTTAAAAATCCATGTTCTTTCCATAGGATACCAAAATCATGAATAACCCCATGGGCATAGCGGGAGTCAGTATATATAGTGACAGATTTGTCCTTAGCTATTTTGCATGCATGCGATAGAGCTACTAGTTCCGCAGCCTGCGCGGACGTGCCTGGGGGTAATCTTGCTGATTTTAAAACTTCAGTCAGTGTACAGACTGACCAGGTTGCTTGGAATTCTCCGGAGTTTGTTCATAAACAGGATCCATCAACAAAAAGAATCAAGTCCGGATTCTGCAAAGGAATATCGTACAAATGTAACCTAGGAGAAAGAGCAGAGTTAACTACAAGCACACAATCATGTGGTTCACCCTCATCCAATGTTGGTATTAAAGAGGCAGGGTTCAGTGGTGGGCAGCGTATTACTTGCAGGGAGGGATTATTTATTAAACTCAATTCATATTTAGTAAGATGTGCGTTGGAGAGGTACTGTGTTTTGGTTTTTAAAAGTAAGGCCTGAACTGCATGTGGGACTGCTAATATTGTTTCATGTCCCAAAGTCAGTGGGGCTGCCATGTCAACCAAAATAGCACCAGCTGCCACTGCTCGCAAGCAAGCTGGGTAACCAGAGGCAACTGGATCTAGTTGAGTGCTATAATAAGCAACAGGTCGGTAGCCTCCAGTGTGTTGCTGGGCTAAGAGACCCAAGGCAGTTTTGTTTCACTCACAGCAAAAGAAAATAAATGGTTTTGAATAATCTGGCAATCCAAGTGCTGGAGGATTTACTAAGGATGTCTTTGTAGCCTGAAAAGCGTCCTCATGGTGTGACATCCAGGGTAAAGGGTCTGTGATTTCTTTCTTTAAAAGCTGTAACAGTGGAGCTGAAAGTTCTGAAAAATTAGGTACCCATTGTCTACAATATCCCACTAGGCCTAGGAATCCTCGAAGTTGTCACTGTGTTACAGGTCGTGGGGCTTTTTGAATAGAGATTATGCGATTTGGGAGTATTTGACGAGAACCCATTGAGATGATATGTCCCAAATATTGCACCTTTTCCTGACAAAATTGTAATTTGGATTTATTTACTTTGAATCCGCTCGTAGCTAAAAAATTTAACACCAAAAGGGAATCTTCCCTACATAAGTCACAGTCTGGTGAAGCTATCAGGATATCATCCACATATTGAACTAGGACAGAATGTGGTGGTAGGCAGAGATCCTGTAACTGTCTATGCAACTCTCTAGAGAATAGGTTGGGGATTCTACATATCCCTGGGGCAATCGAGTCCAACTATACTGCTGGCCCTTATATGTAAATGCAAATAAATACTGACTATCGGGATGTACTGGAATAGAGAAAAAAGCTGATGAGATATCTATCATCGTGAAACATTGTGCGTTAGGTGGGATACAGCTTAGGATAGTAGCTGGGTTTGGTACAATCGGGAAGACGGGTAAAACAGCTTTATTAACTTCCCGCAAGTCTTGAACAAATCTGTAAGCTTGTTTTCCGGGTTTCTTCACCGGCAATATTGGGGTATTACATGGACTTATGGTAGGTACTATGATCCCTTGTCATTCAAATGCAGAAATAATCGGGGCAATACCAGTGATAGCCTAAGTCGTCAAAGAGTACTGAGGCACTCGTGGTAACTTTGCTCCCGATCGTAGGGTTATTTTAACAGGAGTAGCTGAGGTAAAAAATCCAACATCATTGTCATGAGTAGTGCACAAGTGAGAGGGTAGGGAATATAAACATTCTTCTCTGCCAGAATGTGGCTGGATACACATCATCTGTAAGATGGCCGAGTCATCCAGGGCTGCTAGGGTACTATCTTGTTGGTCTGAAGGTTCTTGTAGATAGACTCCATCTGCTGTGCAAAAAATGGTAGCCCCCATTTTGCAAAGCAAGTCTCTCCCCAAAAGATTTAACGGTGCCAAAGGTCCTACCAGGAATGCGTGATTATCCTGTAGGGGTCCCAAGGTAACTGGGACTGGAATAGTTTCAGAGTATTCGATAGGTATACCAGAGACTCCCACTCCTCTAGTTATTTTGTCAGAGAGGGGAACAGTCATGGCTGCTTTGCCAGCTAACATGGATTTAGTTGCTCCGGTATTGATTAAAAATGGGTAGGGTTTATTTTTAACTAGTAACATTACATGCGGTCCATCCTGATCCATAGGAATGAAAGGACACAATTGATGTTGCTTCTGTTCAGGGAACCTTCATTGAGGTTGCTGCCGATTGGACGGTGTCCAAGTAGAATTGCATTGTTGTGTCGTATCAGTGTACGGTGCTGGTTGCTCAGCCAAACATGGGCATTTGTTTTTCCAATGGCCTGATTGGCCACAGTTGAAACATTCCATTGGATTACTAGAATTTTGGGGTGGAGCCAACTGTGTGCCCTGCCAGTTTTGTCTATTCTGATTCCCGGGTCCTTGGCATCCACCCCTCCCTCTTCCCCATCCTCGTCCTCTACCCCGTTGACCAAAAACATTACACATTTGTATTTGTGCTTTTACTAATTTCTCCTGTAAATCCTTCTGCTCTTTAGCTAAATGGTCAGGGAGGTATTATACCTGTTGGACTAACTCATGCAGGCCTAAACTAGGCCAGTTTAAACACACTTACTTTAACTTGTCCCTTACTTGAGGGCGTAGCCCATCCACAAAGGCGGCTGACAGTCCGCTTTGTGCTGGTCCTTCGGTGGGTTCAGGGTACCCAGAATATGCCTCAAATGCTTCAGTGAGTCGATGTAAGTATTCGTCTATAGGCTCATCCTATTTCTGTATGATTGATGTGATTTTCAACCAATTAGGTGTAGGTGGTACAATTACAGTGATAGAATCAACTATACGTTGTCTAACCATTTCAAATCCATTCTCCCCTTGCGTATTGTGCTTTGGTATTGGTGTAGGAACATTAGCATGATCCCAGATACGTTTCATAAGATCAGCTGGTACAGCGTATTGTAGGACTGCTCTAACCTCTTCTATGGTAGGATTTTGCAAACAAATATGTCCTGCCAGTATGCATTGAAACTTTGCTGGGTTATTGCGAATAGGCGGAAGTGATTTGGTAATGGCTTGAAAATCAACTGCCAACCATGCCCTAGGCACTACTACTGTGGCTGGTTGCCCTGCATCTCTAGCATGGGCTGGATTCGGAACTTCCATTAACAGAAATATTCTCTCTTCATCTGATGGGCTGGTGCCCGATCCAGAGTCAAAGTCCAGATTAGATTTATTCGGTCCACTGTAATCACTGTTACCTTCAATTAGAATTGGACACTGTTTATAAATCTTACCCTTATGTAAATATACAGCTTTCTTATCATAATATTTCTTCAACTGGCTAGGCCTAGGGTCAAAAAGCATTTGTGCCTTTTTCTTATGTTTTTTTGTCTTTGAGCAGGTTAATCTAGGTGATGACTTGCTAGAGGGTTCTGTTTGGTCAGGTTCCTCTACAAGCTGTCTACTGGACTGACTGTCCATTGCCTGAATTCCACTTCCAGACTCGGGCGCGGTGTGTTCTTTTCCCCGCTGACCCCCACCCTCTGTCATAGAGCTTACTGCTGCATATTGAACTTGTGAGGGCTGGTATAATGGTGGAGGAGCTGTAGGGGGTGGGGGAAACCAAGGGTTATCATCCTCAGATGATTCAGTTATTTGTAATTTATTTAGTTCTTGTACAGGATATAAACCTTTAAAGGGCGGTTCCTTTAAATGTTCACCATTTGCTACATCTAGAATAGTCGCAGTATGTCGCAGTTCCTTTATCTGCTCTTTTAGTTTCTTTTGATTATCTTTAAGACTACTAACGACCAAATCCTTTTCCCTTTCTTTAGCTTCGCACACCCAATCATTAAATGCTGCCCAACACAACCCTGGTAATCTTCCTTTCTTTTTTAACTTCTTTTGTAAATTAATCAGTACATCTTTATTAAAACTACCGTTTTCAGGAAAGGCAAGACTACCATCATTTTTAGTTTCGGCAATCCACTGGTTTAAATACATACAACTGTCCAAGGACACACGATAAAACATATAACCAGCTGGTGTACCTCTTTCTGGCTCATTTATTTTTCCTGCACTCACTCCCATTTTCACTCAGTGATCTCTATACTTGTTTAACACAGGTTTAGCTAAGGCATTATATAAATGTCTTTTTACCCCTTTTCATTCCTCCTTTCATACTTATGACACCAGTATTTCCGTATTACCTCACTCTCATACTGCACATTTAAAAGCAGAGAAGAAATGCATGCCACTTACCTTAAAACAACTGAATGAGAGAAATGATATCTTTTTCTTGGTCTGCATAAAAAAAAAAAAATTTTCAAATCTTTAAGGCAGGCAGACAGAGAGATGAAGAAAACACTGCAAAAACAGAAAAATCTGTTATGGGTCCTTTTATTAGCAGTATTTCTTCCACTTCCTGACTGCTGCAGCTTGTTCCCAATTCAGATCCGAGTAAATGGCACCAATTGTTACGTTTCATAATA
The DNA here is from genome assembly GCF_019279795.1 of Protopterus annectens. NCBI lineage: Eukaryota > Metazoa > Chordata > Ceratodontiformes > Protopteridae > Protopterus > Protopterus annectens. Next base: position 648,479,968 of record NC_056745.1, on the reverse strand, counting down.
CTTTAAAAATGAAGACAGATATAGTTCTCTCTCTCTCAGTGGCTTTTATCAACTACAGTGCACACATACGGGAGCCTCATGGAAAGCACCAGGGAAACTCCCAGAACAAAAGAACAAACAAGCTTATATAATGGTGATATTGCTGACAATACAAAAATAGAGAAATTAACCAATTAGACCATCATACAGGGCAATTAACCAATCAAAGGTTTACCCATAAACATAAGACAATTCACATCATTATATCTCTAGGCAAAAGAAGGAAAATTGGATGCATTTCCATAAAAGGCACATTTCCTGCTTTCAGGCAGATTCTTGCTTTTCAGCATTTTTTCGTTGCTCAGAGTTCACTCAAAGTTCATAGTAAACAATATGTTTTAATAAATACAGACTGCCACATACTCAATTCCCTCAAGCACATGCTTTGACTGTTCATATTTTACAATCCTTTATCACCCTTATCTGCTGCACATCTTTCCTATCTCAGTCCCTCTGTCTTAGCCAACTGGTACAAGTCCTTTCATCCTTCCTTAGTGTCCAACCTGTCATACAAGTCATCATATGCTTCATCCTTAGCCTTTGCCACCTCTCTCTTTGGCATGCACCTTATCTCCTTATACCCCTGTCTATTTTCCTCATCTCTCTGAAACTCCCACTCCTTCATCCCCAACCTCTTTCTCTGTATACTGTCCTGTACTTCCTCAGTCCAACACAAGGTGTCCTTGTACTCCTTCCTCCATCCACATGTTACACCAAGCACCTTTCTAGCCATCTCCCTTACTGGCTCTGCTGTACTTACCCAGATATTTGGTAAATCGTAACTGCCACCCAGTGCCTGTCTTAACTCTTGCCTGAACTCCACCTCACAATCACCCTTTTCCAGTTCTCACCATTTGATCCTTGGTGCTGTCCTCACACTCCTCCTCTTCTTGATCATTATCTTACAGACCAACAGTCTCTGCTGCCTAACTACACTGTCCCCTGTCACCACTTTACAGTCTCCAATCTCCTTCAAACTAGCTCTCCTATGCTGGATATATTCCACCTGTGTGCATCTCCCTCCACTCTTGTAGGTCACCCTATGCTTATGCTCCTCCCTCTTGTCATAGCATGTATTTACCATAGCCATGTCCATTCTTTTTGCAAAATCCACTACCATCTCACCGTCTGCATTCCTTTGCTTAACACCATACATACCCATCCCTTCCTCATCCCCTCTGTTCCCTTCACCAACATGGCCATTGAAGTCTGCTGTAATCACCACTCTCTCACCCCTGTGTATAGTCATCACCAAGTCATGCAACTGACTTCACATTTCTCTTTCTCATCCATCACACAAGCAACTTGCGTAGCATATGCACTAACAACATTCATCATTACACATTCAATTTCCAGATTCATAAACATCTCTCTATCAGACACTCATGTCATCCTCCAAAAAGACCCCTGGCATACTGTTCCTTCAGGATAGCCCCTACCCCCTTTCCCCTCCATCCACACCGATAACATAATTGTGACCTGCCTCCATACACCTAGCCATCCTCCCCTTCCATCTGGTCTCTGGCACACACAATATATCCACCTTCCTCTGGCCATCATATCAGCTACCTCTGTCCCTATACCAGTCATACTGCCAATATTAAAAGTTCTTAACCTCACTACCACGCTCCTAGCCTTTCTCCTCTCTTCGTGCCATATAAGTGTTGAACATCCTCCAAGGTATGTCTGTCAATGCAAAGGCTACTGTGGTATTGAATGACTCGTGTGTTACAGCAATATTAAGACAGTGCCACTAATTTTGTCCCATTACCCCGATGTATGTGTGGTGTCCTGCTCTAATGGGCTGAGAGGGATGACTGAACAGCAAGAGTGTGAATACAGTGTGCCATACTGACAAAGAACAGAAATGTGTATCAGGTATTACCTGTGCACATATCAGTATGAGTAGGTGTATCTGCCCACCTCATAACAACAGACATGGGATGCAAAATGTCAGTGATATTTCTACAGCTACTTGTTGTTGCATTGCCCTGACACAGCCATGGGTACTACAAAAAGCATGATTATCTGTTTGAAATTGGAGAGGTGTCCAACTGTTTTATGACTATGTGTCCATGCCTACTACAAACAGCTATATAAATACCATCATAGCTGTATGGACTCAACAATACCTTACTTGTAAAACCTGCCTCCACCAAAGTGGAATAATTCCCTTTGCTGGACAGCAGCAATACACAAACCACAGACTTCATCCCTATATTAGCTGTACAGGGCAAATTAGAAGCAGGCATCAACTTGGCAGCAAGTCAGCCTTTGTCTGATCAAACATATAAGGTCACAGGTGGAGTACTGTAAGACTAACTATGAGTATAAATTCACATACCACAAGGCCATCTTTACATATGTCTGCAATGTCAGAGGCAACAAACCAACCCACCCTGTAATTCTGGCCAATCAGATCACACACACACACACACACACACACACACACACACACACAACATAGCTATAGCCAACCTGCTGCAGATAGGTTTAGGGCAAACATCACCCCCTGGCTCAGCATCACTATAGGTGGATATATACAACACCCTCATCACCATTGAGCAGGTACATACTGCCTACTGAAAGGCAACAAATGTAAGTATGCATGCTATCTGACAACATCCCTGTCCGCATCCTACATGAACTCAGGCATGTGCTCCCAGCTCCATTACCCACTGGAGTCACACCAAGCCTGGGCACCATCCATGCTCCATCTGCATGGAAGATGGCTAATTTCATCCCTCTACACAGACATGAATGAGGAGCAGAAGGTTTTGAAATTAACTAGCCCTCACTGGGGGGAATATGACACATCGGGACCAGCAGTGTAATGCAAGCAGATACAGTGCTGATAGATTACAGGTGTATGGTGTGGTTGCGAGTGGTGGCTACTGGTATTCAATGTAGCTGTGCAGGTTACGTACATAGTGTTGCCAAATGTATGAGGTCCTGTGATGTGTTTCCCTTTTTATGTCTTCCAGGTGCAATGTTGCATCAGCAAAGGTCAACTTTCTCAGCGGCTGAGACAAATATAATCATAGAAGCCATACAGAACCATGCCATAATGTTTGGCCAGAGCCAGCAACATCTGCAGGAGAGGACCAGCCTGTGGGATGACCTTGTCCACAGGGTAAATGATGTTGGCCTGCATGCACATACATATGAGCAGGTCCATCATCATGCAAATAACCTCATATGCCATGCCCAGCAAAGGGCTGCTGCAGTGGCCAGGGACTGCACAGGCACAGGTGGGGCCCCAGCCATGCAGCCCCCACTGCAACCTTGGGGCACCCATCCCAGTACAACATCAGGATACAGACCCCCCACATGCTGGAGGTGGGTGATACCCAGACAATGGATGAGGAGTGTGCAGATAAGGCCCCAGTGGAGATTACTAGACTAGTGTAGCAAACATACTTGTATTTGTAGAGTATCTACATGCATGTGTCTGGTCAGACTGCAGTTGTACATGGGGTTTTCTAATGCACATAATTGCACATCTATGGTGAGGGACAGCAAATTGTGTAGCATTGGGGGTTGTACTGTAAATGTGCAGACATGCTGCATCCATCCTGTACCAATGCCACATGTGAGTCTGCTGATAATACTTCTTTCCCACAACTACCTAGGTCCCTCCGGTCTGCATGTGGGATTGCAGCGTGAAGCTGGTGAGTTTGGAATTGTTCTGTTGTGGTTTGCCAATACCCCAAGCAAGTGAAGGCCATGCAATGTGCCATGCACACAACTGTCACTCATAGCCATAGTGCTTTATGTGCATGCTCACTTGTGGTGGGGTTAACTGCATTGCATCACAGTGGTCACCACAGGGGTCTATCTGAAGAGAATGCAACATCCCTGTAGCATACTGCACAACCTGTCAGTGCAAGACTTCTGGACAGAGATCAAAAAATGGGGGGACAAATGGCCTAAGGTAGGGACATGTGTGAAACATTACTCTCATACAGTGGATATAAACAGTGTATACACCCCTAAAGAAAACGCTGTAGAGGCAGGCTACAATATGCTCCAGGATATAAAAACCAAAAACGTCTCCCAACTTAATAAAATCAGTACTGTCTTTAATGCAACACAAGCGCTTTCACTCACAGCTTCTTCAGGTGTATATACACAGCAATAAAATCCACCTTCTTATATATTCAAATAAAAGCACATGACTAATTAACGTAAAGTCATATGGTCATTAAACACATCAAAGAACATGAAAAAACATTAAAGACATACATATAAATTCAAAAATATAAATAAATATGCATACTGCACTCAGATAAAAGCATTGCAACTACTTCATTATTAAATCTATCTACGTAATGTTCTTTTCCTCAGTGCTGATTTAATGAAATAAATAAAAAACAGAAAAAGAAAGAAAGAAATATACATACTGCACTCAGGTAAAAGCATAGCAACTACTTCATTATTAAATCTACCTACGTAATGTTCTTTTCCTCAGTGCTGGTTTAATGGGGACGCTATCATTAAGCCCATGGCCATGATTAGCCCTTAGCATAATTATCCAGGAATCTCTTGCAAGTACGGGTGTTGTGTACTACATGTGAGAATACTCTCCCATATTCTGTATACATCTGGCCTATGGGGTAGGGTAAAAAGATGGAAGCATTTCCCCACACCAAAAAACATCCAGGGGTGGATACAATTTGCAATACAGTACATCAAGTCTTCCAAAGGCATGTGTGAAAATGTGTTATGGTGTAATGAGACTATGTATCGACCTCACAGCCACAATACTAAAAGGTATGTGTGGTGCACAAGCAGCATTTCTGCTCATTAAAGCCGAGTGCTCCCCCAGGCGTCTTCTGCAGTTAACTCCTACTGCTCCTCTAGGCATCAAATATTGATTGTTCATATTTGCATTAATAATTCCAAAACCATGTAACTTACAAGTTACCAGGGTATTTTGTCTTGAAGCATATGTGATGGCAAACACAACTGTATTGATATTTGACCTCTCTCAATGAGTATTTTCTAGAACAGTAAGGTGATAACTTCATTTTTAAAGGCTTAAGCCACGCCCACTAGGAGTTAAAGGCACACACTCAAAAGAGCTGTACCAGAGGGAATTAACCTGAAGACCAACATTCCCATGGTGAATCACGCTGGTGGCAGTGGCCCTGCTGTGGGAATGCTGTTCTAAAGCCAGAACTGGGCCTGTAGTCACAATTGTGGGAATTCTGAACAGTTCCAAATAACACCCATGTCTGGCCCAAATCCATCAGGCATCTGCAAGAGTGCTGAGGATGGGGAGGTGTGTCAGCCTTCAACATGACAAAGACCCGAAGCATACATCCAAAGCTACCTAAGAATGGCTCCACCTGAACATACTCATGGTTATGGATTGGCCCAGCCAGAGCCTAGATCTGCACCAGATAGAAAAATACCAGTGTGACCTGACGAAGGCTGTGCACATGAGATGCCCTTGCAATCTGACAGGGTTTAGTGACCTTAGCATGGAAGACTGGCCAAATAATGCCTAGCCAAGATGTACCATGTGGATAGACACCTTCACAAAAAGAGTGAATGCTGTAAGTCACTTACAAGGTGCTTCAACAAAGTATCATTTTAAGGGTGTGCGCACTTATGCAACCACCGTACTGTACATATTGCAGTCATTATATTTTACACATAACACATTTGTTTATCGATTGGATTGCACAGGTCATATGTCACATGAAAGGTGGGTAACACATCTGAATGCATTATTGCGGTCTCATATATTACAATAACATGGCATGTTAACAGGGTTATGTACCCTTATCATATCCATTGTAAGCTTAGAAGGTTGGTGGTGTAACAGGAATTGTATGACTATACATTTACTGCTGGTTTGGAGGTCTGACACTCAAATGTATGTCATTAATCAGTGATGTCACTCCACAGATCATCCCAGTTATATATCATAGAAACATAGGGGTTATGAGACACAGAGCAAACATATGAGCCAGACATCTACACTTCCTGCGAGGGTCTGTACAGCTGTGAGGTATGGTCTGTAGTACTTGCCACTGTGCTATACAGGTGAACAGCAATGATGTGTACATGGATGCAGTCTGTGCTGGGGATGGACCATCACCTAACACAAATCATGTATCCCAGAGCTCTATATTGTTAGTTACATGTAGTAAAACTGGCTGCAATGCATGATGTTGAGGGCCGTGGGTCATGCATGTCACAATTTGGGTAATGTGTGGGACTGTGTAACAGATTTGTACCACCTCACCTGTAAGTGTGTGCGTGTGTGTGTGTGTGTGTGTGTGTGTGTGTGTGTGTGTATACATGTGTGCATCAGCCAATCTCAAAGTGCAGGTATTAATGTACATATGTTGTCTTCCCCTCACAGGTGGCGATGGGGTTCGAGGCTTCTCCCGCTTGGAAACCTGATGGTATTAGCTCTGCAGACTCTAACAATGGTGATAGTAATAGTGTGGTACAGGTGGGATTGTCAGGGGCTGAATCTGTGCCATTGGTTGGCATCCCACTCTTGTCCACACAATCACCCCATACAGTGACAATGCTCACACATACCCCATCACCAGTGGCCACAGATGATGGGCAGTTGGCAGGTGGTGGCATTGAACAGGCAAGTGTGGTGACTATGGCAGGTGTGAATGTAGAAACTGGCCATAGCCAGAGTACAGGTGAGGTCTCACACAGGCAGATGGACAGGGGTGCTTGCAGGAGGACCGCTGCTTGTCAAGTCGCTGTCACAAGTGCCACAGCAGGTGTCACCAGATGCATGTTTTGGGCTGTCATGGATGCACAGCCATGTAGTGAATGCCACACCAGACAAATATTCAGGATGGTGGATGCAACTCTCCCTGATTTACCTGGTGACATACATGACCTTGTTGAGGTCACAGGTCAGAATACTGTGGTCTTAAATAGGTAGTGGGGTGAAATCTTGGCAATACTCGACCATGGCATGTCTGTGCTAGTGTGTGTGGTGGGAGATGGGCATTGGCCACATGGACATAGGTCAGCACCAACAACAGCTGAGAGTCTATGGGGCAGTGCACCTTCACACTCCTGTAGTGGCAGTGACACCAGCATTACCAAAGGGGGGTTGGTGTCCGCATCTCACTAGAGCAGGCCATGGGCACGTGGTCCTGTTCGGTCCCATCAGGGGCACAGATCCGGCAGACAGCAGTCACCATCAGGAAGCAGTACTACATCTGGCCTTGGGCCTGGTGGTGCCAGTGATACCCCTGGCAGGACCAGTTCTCATGTCCATGGTTGGAGATGGTGAACTGGACTCCCTGCCATGTACAGCCCACAGCTGCCCAATGTACCCCTGTGTAGGGCAGCCACATGGTGTGTCTGTGTGCATATATACACACAGACACACACACATCTGTATCACAGGCAGGTCACCTCCAGACCCACGCACAGCACCTCTGCACAGCCAATCTATTGGATATCCCTCCAAATGCACACACATGATGTCAACTGTATGGCCTAGCTTAGGCCTCTGGCAAACCCACACCACACCCTGTGTATATGATGATATCTGTGCCAAATCCCTGTCATCCATACCATCGATGCAGGGACATGCTAATATGGGTCTGATGCACAGGGTGAATATAGTACAGTGTAGCTATGTAATACTATGTAAGGTGCTGTCTGCTTGCATTTGTTATGGGTACACATACAGGTGTATATACCTTATTAGCCAGGGTGCATTATTGATGTTAGTACCACTGACTGAATGTAGTCTGACATGCTGTATTCTGTTTGTGTCCCAGGTGTCTGTGTGTCTGCATGCTGTGGCCCTGCAGACATTCCCAAGAGGGAATATAGCAAAGTGGGAATACACCGACTGTGTCATAGGCAAGGTACAGCTTTATATGTACATGTACCAGGTGCGTATGCATGCAACAGTGTGTGAGGGATACTGTTGTCAGACAGTGTGACCTTGCATACATACCCCTTGTCACAGACAGGTAGCCTTCAGACATGTCAGCTCAGTGTTGTATAGTATCACAGGCTCATACATGCAGAGCAGGTTATTGCAGTACTGTCAGCAGGTCCCTCACAAGCATAGCCATTATATTAACTGCAACAGATTCACCTGTCAACACCTGATGGCCCTGCCATTTCTTTCCCATACACTCAACCCTGATGCAGTTAATAAGGGCATGCATGACAGGTTTGTGGTATGTATTCCTGAGTTCACCGGGTGGAACAGGGAAACAAAATGGTATATCCTTTGCATACACACAGTAAGGAGTGACATAGGGGATGTGCACACAGTAACATTAACACAGTTGGCAACAGACAGATTAGTAAACGTACATTTCCACCTTGATGTGCTACTACTATATACACATGACATGCCCCACATAGATTATATGCATGGGACATAACACACTACCTCTTACGACACATAATGTTCTGAATGCCTTAGTGGATGGTGAGATAACCCACAAGGAATAGGCTGTGGAGTCATGTATTGCTCCTACAAATCTGGACAAATGATAGTGTAGTAGACGTTGTATCAGCATGATGTTTCAAGTCAGGTATGATGCCTGATGCTGGCATGTGTGTCACTACACTCACTGTGGCTGGTCTAGCAACAATATCATATAAATGGGCATTGGTCAGGGGCACAGACCACATATAGGTTGTAAACATCTGGATATTCCATAGACATCTGTACAGAGGACTGACAATGGTTTAACATGCTGCATGTCAGGCAGATGTTGTTGCCATGCTATATAAAGTAATGCCATCGGGAGGTGGTAAACAGGTGTGAATGGTACACAAATCAAAATGGTATCAGCCATACAGGATATGATCTTCACCCAAAGACACATACATACACACACACTTGCCAGTTTTGATTAGAACCCCTAACTATCTAGTTATTTCTACTATAGTTTTGTGTAGTTATCAGACGTACCATGGAGCTTACATGATTTCACTTCATCCCAAGCTACTTCTAAGGTGAATGACATCAGCAGGCCTAGTAAAGTAGGGTGATGTGAAGTTTACAGGGTAGTACACAACTCAAAATGGTATAACCCACACAGTATATGATTCCCTCACAAACACACACACTTGCCAGTATTGACATTAGAACCACTACCACCCCTGCCTATCTAGTTATTTCTACTTTAGTGTTATGCAGTTATCGCACACGCTACGCTACAGAGCTTACTGGGCTGGCAACTGGCCAAAGGTGCTGAGAACTGCACAGCTGAGGTAAACTGTTACAGGTGCCAGAAAGTCTGCCTTCAGTTTTTCCCTTAGATCTTGCTAGTTCTCTCTCCTGTACTTCAAATAGCCTAATAGCTTTGCACTTCAAAAGTTTTTTAATCAATTATTCTAGCACACCTGAGAGTCATCAGCAGTAGTCGTTCCTCATGGAATTAGCTCCGGTGCTCAGTAGTTATGATCACCCCTCCTGGCATGATTAAAGTGCAGTTCTCTGTGTTTTTTCCCATTAACCTGGTGCACTTGGGAATTCTGAGGCACTGTTGCAACTGCCTCATGTTCACAGACAACTCTCTCCTCTAAACTCCCAACACTCAGACCTGTGACAGAGACTCCTATATCACTGAATTGGATGATATGCACTCTCCAGTGAAAACTGGACTAGCTGGTCAAGAGGAGAAGGGTCAACACCTGCAACACACCACATGGAACACATACCCCTCCAGAACACCCACTATCACAGCTCTGATATACAAATAATAACTACACACTAACCTTCACAGAGGCATTCAGTAGACATTTACCTAAACAGCAGAGACCACCAAGACAGACACCCACTCAACCACCACAACACAGCACAAACCACAGGACACATATCTCACCTACACAGTGAGCCCCTCAACCTAAGTCCCAAAGGCTAACTACCTTGCCTGATACAGTAATCATAAGTGACTCAATAGTGAGGCACACAGATGTCCCACTCAGTAGGTTGAACATGGAGGAGGTTAACAGTCAACTGTCTATCAGGTGCCAGAATCCAACACATAACACACCCAGTCAGGTCACTCCATAACAACTACAAGTATCACTCTGTCATCATCCATGTGTGTGTGAAACACTGAGACACACCTCCACTGACTATATAAAAAGAGACAGGGTGGAGCTCTCAGATTATGTGGGCCAGGCAGGCATGACAGTAGCCCTGAGCAGTATACTAATGCTACCCAGAATGATACCACAGTACAAACAACAAATGATTGACTTCAACAATTGGCTTAAGTGTCTGGTGTCACTCTAAAGGGATCCAGTACCTGTCTGTTTGGAATGACATGATAAACAGACTGCAATGGCTTGTCCAAGATGGCCTGCTTCTGTCACCTCTGGGATTCCAAGTACTGGCTAAGTGTCTTGCCACCCCAATAGTGCCTTTTTAGGCAGTGTTCCAAATGAAATTACCACCATAACAGTTATACATATATGCAATATGAGGATCATGTTGCTCAACACTAGTCATCTACATCCCAAGATGCAGCCACTCGAAGCACTCATCACAATGGAGAACATTGACATTTGTGCTGTAACAGAGACCTGGTTTACAACAGCAAACAGCACCCCTGCACTACCAGCTTATAACTCATTTCACACCTGTCAGCCCCAAAACATGGGTCACAATTCCAAAGGCGATGGTGTCTCCATATTAATAATGGATATGCACACATCCAGAATAGTATCCCAGCATAATGCATCTGAGATACTTCAGATACAACTGACATTGGGTAACAGTGCAATCCAGGTCATAGCCTGCTATAGGTCCCCATCCATGTCCCTAGACTCTCAATCCACATTCCTCAACACTCTGGAATCTATCAAGGTCCAACCCAACACTCTCATAGTAGGAGAGTTCAACTACCCCTCCTTCAACTGGAAAAGATACTCAAGCACCAATACACTGGCCCAACGCTTCCTGGAATTCATCAGTTCTAATGCCCTGTACCAGCTCATTCTGACACCCAGTAGAGGAAGCAACATCCTTGATCTGTGTTGTTTACCAACATATGGGACCGTTGCTTGACAACAGTAGTCAATCTCTATCTGGTCAGATCCAACATAGAGTAATCACCATGGAAATCCACATCTCACCCACACCTCCCACAATGGTAACCACCTTGAAAATCTTCTCCAAAGCTGACTTTGGACTCATAAGAACAGAGATGGCTAACTTCACAGCACCCATGCCAATGGAAAATACCTGCAGGACTGCCGAATCATACACAAATGCACTGTACAAAGATGTACATCAATGCATGGAACTAGCCATACATAACAGAACCATGACACTCTCCTCCAAACACTGGAGGCCAGTCTGGTGGTCCCCTGCTATTAATAACCTGTACAACATAAGGAAGAAACTGTTGCAGAAAAAGGTGGCATCCCAAGAGTGGCAAAACTCCCTTATTAGCCTCAACAACAACTTGAGATCCCTCATAAAATCATCTAAAGCCACCTATGATGGGAGAATTGCAGCAGACACTGACAACAATCACAAATCCTTTGATAGTTATATCAAGAGTCTCCACGCCAATACCCAGAAGTGCTCTGAGTTACTGCACAATGCTACCTCCTATACTGAGCCAACAGATACTGCCAACATTCTTGCCAACACATTCAGTGCCAGCTTTACCCCTCTCTCCCCCCAGGCAACAATCAGAATGCCAGGCACCCAGGATTACTGCTGAGCAGGTTACACCTGCATTGTCCATGGGCAAGAATACAGCTTCCATGGGACCCCACAGTATCCCTGGCTGTGTTCTACATGAACTACAATGTTGTCTGACACCACATCAGTGTGCCCTGTTCAGTCACAGCCTCAGCTCAGGCTTTGTACCTACCAAATGGTGCACTGCTATAGTCATCCCTGTCCATAAAGGTGTGGCAACTACAGACCTTGGGAATTATCGATCCCTTAGCCTGATGAGTCTGATATGTACAGCTATGGAGCACATAATCAGGGACCTGATCAACAAACATATTAGTAATCTCCTAACTCTGGACCCCACACAGTTTGGCTTTGTGAAAGGGAGATCATGCCTGCTCAACCTGGTTGACTTCTTTGAGTCAGTCACCAGGGCTGTGTATGACAGTAAGGCACAACATACAGCCTACATTAATCTGGCCAAGGCTCTTGATACCATTTCTCAGCCAGGAATTATGGATGAACCCACCAAACTAGGCATCAACCCCTATATCACTAGGGGGGTTGCAAATTGGCTCAAGGTAGAACACACAATGGAAAGCGAGCTCCAAGTCAGACTAGCAGCCAGTCATGAGTGGAGTCCCATAGGGATTAGTCCTGGGTACTCTCCTGTTCAACATCTACTTCTCAGGAGACCAGGCCAACACAAAGAAACTCTGGCTGACCAAGTTCACAGACAACTGCAAGCTGGGAGCCATCATTAATTCCACAAGTGATGCAGACATCCTACAGAAAGAACTCACTGAGATCACTGGCTCATGTGGAAATCATGGCCTGAAGCTCAACACCACAAAATGCATCATCAACCCCTTTGGTAAAATCTCAGTTCCCACTAAGTACCACATCGATGGGAGCCCAATGAACACTGTAGACATTATTAGAGATCTGAGACATAGGTTGACAGCAACCTCTCATTTAACTACCACATTGCCACTGTGGTCAGGAAATCCTTCTATGTGGCACATCTCATTATCAAGGGTTTTGCATCCAGAAAGAAAGAGGTCATCATCTCTGTGTACTCTTCCCTTATTAGACCAATCATCAAGTATAATGGCCCATTTGGCATGTACCTCACTAGACACCTGCAACAGCTGGAAAGGCCACAGAAGTACCTCACAATGAGGATCCTAGGCATTAAACACATGTCCTACACAGACAGACTCAAAAGACTCCAGCTATTCTCTGTCTCATATCACCTACTTAGAGGCGATCTCTGCTTGACTTGCAAAGCCATGTCTGACCCAGCACTTTCACAAATGCTACATCTAAAGACATCCCAATCTCTGTACACCACACACTGCAGGGACCTCAACCTCATTACCACAATCAACACAACAGGCTGCAGGGACAGGTTCCGCATCCAGAGACTGCACATGCCCTGGAATAGACTTCCCATACAAGTCAAGCAAAGCATCTAAATGACCCTGTTGCAGAGAGATCTTGATGAGTGGATGGGTAATAGAAAGTTCACCCCAGGGATCACTTCAGTCACTCTGCTTGATGGGGGCACTAGAAACTAACGTCAGGTGGCACAACGGCAGGGTACATCTATGGGCTAGGTTTGTAATGTGTCCATGGCCATTGCCTAGTACACACCTATGAACCTATAAGGGGAGTGACATCAGCATTACTGATAAGTTACACACCACAAGTAAAACCAGCTGCAAAACACGAACTCAAAAGAGAAAACTTGCAGAGAAAACCAGTTTAATAAAAAGCAGAGCTTTCGGGCGTAACCCTTCTTCAATACTAATACATTCAAACACTAAACTCTAGAAGCTTAAATACAGGTCTAAAATCACATGACCAGCAGCCAAATGAAATCATGTGACAGAAAACAAATTAAAAATTAAAGACATATACATATAAATATATTAAAAGATGTGTAGATACACAGTATAAAATATTTACTTTACAATATTACGTAGCTTAACTAACACAGGTTTTAAACTGACAGTGCTGTTTAAACCAGGATGAGTGTCAGCAGCTAATCTCAATATCCATTCAAATTCTTTGAGCTCAAGGTTGTTGACATCACCACCTCTTTCATTTGGACATAAAGCATCAATCACTCTAAACTTAAATGTATGTGTTTCACCACAAGTTTTAATATGTTTACATAGTGCATTATTGTCACAATTTCTCCTAATTTCAGAATTATGGTCTATAACACGTTCCTTAAGCTTACGTATTGTTTTTCCCATGTAAAATGAACTGCATGAGATGCAGGTAGCCAAATAAACCACAAAAGTGGTGTTACAAGTAGCTGTAATTTTAAAATTAAATACTTGTCCATTGGCAGGATGAGTGAAGATATCACTACCATTCCCTAAGATGTAAGCACAGGCAACACAGTTAAAACATGGAAAAGTACCAGTTTTAGCAGCCAATTGTGTATAACAGGGTCTATAAAAATCTTTATAACAGAGTAAACTTTTAATCGTCCTCATATTTTTATATGTAAAATGTGGCTTGGTGCCCAATATAGTTTTAGTTCATCCAATGCCATCAGAATGGGCCAGTTCCTGTTAATAATTTGTCTAATTGAACTTGACCTACCATTAAAAGTTGTGACGCTTATATCATGTTGAGTAATGATGTTATTACACTGACTATCTGTGAGGCTTGACCTATCTTCCAACAAAGTTGGTATAAGTGATGTCTGCCTAGTTTCCATTACATCAGATTTAAGCTTGGATAATAAATTCATATCATATCCACTAGAAAAAGTCCTCTACCATATAATCAAGTTGTGAAACAAATGTAGTATTAACAGTAGTTAGTCTACTTGCTCTCATAAATTGAGATTTTGCTACACCTTTAAAGACATGTGGCGTGCATACTACTGTGATGCGTTATATCTTCCATTACTAACATCCTTTCTATAAATACCAGTGTTTAATATGCGATCATTCAATTAGAGTTTGACATCTAAAAAACATATACTGCTGTGAGACACACCCATTTTAAATTCCAAAAATTAGTACTAGAATTTAAATAATCAATGAAAATATTCAAATCATCCAAAGTACCATTCCATATTAGTAGACAATCGCCTACAAATCGCTGATAGAAACTAATGTTACTAAGAAATAGATTTTGTGCATTAAACAAATAATTGCATTCCCATTGGTAAAGCACTAAATTAGCGTAAGTATTTGCTACGGATGTGCCCATAGCTACGCCTGTTAACTGAAGAAATAAGGTATTATTAAACATAAACACATTGTTCCTCAGAACTACATCCATAAGGCAACAGATATTGCTAATGAGCCTATGGTCAGGACTAGGTTGAGAAGACAAAAATTCTCTAAGTAGTTCTATTCCCACATCATTGGGGACAACTGTGAAAAGGGACATGATATCAAGCGTCACTAAATAATATTTCTTGGTATTTAAATCAGTTTTTTCATTATTATACCATACCCGTAGCTTTGACAATAAATCACAAGTATCCTTTAGAATAGAACTACATTTAGGTAAATAAACTTCTAATTACCTATGCAAATAAACTGATATGGGTTCAGTAACCCAACCACCTCCAGAGACAATCGGTCTCATGGGTGGATTTTCCAGGGATTTATGAATCTTAGGGATCCCATATAAATGTGGAATCAGAGGACAAGGTACTGTAAAATAGTTATAAAGATCAATATCTATGTCATTATTAAGCTGCAGCTCATACACAACCATGTTCACATAACTTATACAATTTTTTACATCAGTTCTAGTGATAACTTAAAAGGCAGTATCATCATTTAAAAGCAGAGAAACAGCTGAAAAATAATTATCACGATTCATTAAGACAGCCTTGCCACCTTTATCAGCTTGTTTTATAATAATGTCATTACACTGTTGTAAACTTTTAAGGCTTTATACTCAGAGAAGCTTAAATTATATGCCTTGTTTTTAACAGGTTTTAAATAGAGTTCTCTAATCTGAAACTCGCAAATGTCATGAAAAGCCTTTAGTACAGGAACACTAACTGGCATAAAAGTGCTACTACGCTACAACATTTTTCAGGCAGGAGTATTACCAAATAGCAGTCTTAAGTTGAGATTTCGAACAAAGATTTTAGTTCTGTTAAAGCAGAGACAATATTGTCACAACCATATGGTATAAATTTAAAACCTTTACTGAAAAGCTTAAAAGTGCACTGATTGTAATTCAAAAGTGGAGAGGTTTAATACACTGTTCATTTGACTTACTTTGTTCAGTCCTAAAGGGCTTTGATTCTTCCTTTTGTTTGTAGATGTAATTTGTGTAGTCAACAAGCCCTCGACTTGGGGATTTATTTCCAACTGCTTCTGGTTGTTCTAACTGAAAACGCTTAGGTACAAAGCTAAAAGTAAGTTGTTGAGTCTTTTTCCAGTTAGCGATTCACGTTGTCAGCCATCATTCTTATTTCAGATCCTAACAGATGCATGCGCTGCTGGTTACAGACGAGGTGTAGGTTGGACTATCCCATCAGATGTTGTATTGGGGAATCTCTTTAGTTGTAGGTGTTTCTACGACATTAGTGTTGCATACAGGTTCATCAAAAGTATCTAAGGCATCAAGTGCTTCTTTATAAGTAGGCTTTTGATAATTAGAGGTTGTATGATAATCAGATTTAGGCCAAGAGAAAATATTCCCTTTGAAGTCCCCAATGTCACGTAAAAGTTTACGCTTCTTAGTAGCTTTCATTCTTATGTCGAGGGTATGCAGTCTATCTAGCATTTGCTGATAGACATGAATTAACTTAGAAAAACAGAAAGTTCCATAATGGCATTTTCCATGGTGAAGATTTCTTTTTATATTCATCTTCTATTTTAACAAAGAAATCATTCATTAAGCACATATAGTCTAAAGACAACTTGATGTTCAACTGTTGCCATGATTTTAAAAGTTCAGGAAAAGTATTGCCATATGAAGGCATTTTAAGAATCCTAAGCCCACGTGGGACAATACCTCTTTCCACATAAGCTAAAAGCTAAAACGCTGCCACTGCAAGCGCTTAAATCCAGTTACCTTTCTCTAATTGTTGCAAGATTTTATGAAACTCTGCCAGGCTTTCTGGCTCAGGAACAACATCAGACAAAGTAGCAGAGTTTGTAGAGTCCACACAGTTCAGTAAAGGGTTGGTCTCAATATTAATCAGAGACTTTAAAGAATTCAAGCTAGTTCCAACTGCCATATCCAGGCTAAGGGCTGCGAGATAGACCTCCAACAGGAATTCCCAATAACAGCAGAAACAGTAACAGCACAAGTAAAACCAGCTGCAAAACACGAACTCAAAAGAGAAAACTTGCAGAGAAAACCAGTTTAATAAAAAGCAGAGCTTTCGGGCGTAACCCTTCTTCAATACTAATACATTCAAACACTAAACTCTAGAAGCTTAAATACAGGTCTAAAATCACATGACCAGCAGCCAAATGAAATCATGTGACAGAAAACAAATTAAAAATTAAAGACATATACATATAAATATATTAAAAGATGTGTAGATACACAGTATAAAATATTTACTTACTACGATTGTCTACTAATATGGAATGGTACTTTGGATGATTTGAATATTTTCATTGATTATTCAAATTCTAGTACTAATTTTTTGAAATTTAAAATGGATGTGTCTGACAGCAGTATATGTTTTTTAGATGTCAAACTGCAATTGAATGATGGCATATTAAACACTAGTATTTATAGAAAGGATGTTAGTAATGGAAGATATACGCATCACAGTAGTATGCACGCGCCACATGTCTTTAAAGGTGTAGCAAAATCTCAATTTATTAGAGCAAGTAGACTAACTACTGATAATACTACATTTGTTTCACAACTTGATAATATGGTAGAGGACTTTTTTCTAGTGGATATGATATGAATTTATTATCCAAGCTTAAATCTGATGTAATGGAAGCTAGGCAGACATCACTTATACCAACTTTTTTGGAAGATAGGTCAAGCCTCACAGATAGTCAGTGTAATAACACCATTACTCAACATGAAATAAGGTACGTCACAACTTTTAATGGTAGGTCAAGTTCAATTAGACAAATTATTAACAGGAACTGGCCCATTCTGATGGCATTGGATGAACTAAAACTATATTGGGCACCAAGCCACATTTTACATATAAAAATATGAGGACGATTAAAAGTTTACTCTGTTATAAAGATTTTTATAGACCCTGTTATACACAATTGGCTGCTAAAACTGGTACTTTTCCATGTTTTAACTGTGTTGCCTGTGCTTACATCTTAGGGATGGTAGTGATATCTTCACTCATCCTGCCAATGGACAAGTATTTAATTTTAAAATTACAGCTACTTGTAACACCACTTTTGTGGTTTATTTGGCTACCTGCATCTCATGCAGTTCATTTTACATGGGAAAAACAATACATAAGCTTAAGGAACGTGTTATAGACCATAATTCTGAAATTAGGAGAAATTGTGACAATAATGCACTATGTAAACATATTAAAACTTGTGGTGAAACACATACATTTAAGTTTAGAGTGATTGATGCTCTATGTCCAAATGAAAGAGGTGGTGATGTCAACAACCGCCTTGAGCTCAAAGAATTTGAATGGATATTGAGATTAGCTGCTGACACTCATCCTGGTTTAAACAGCACTGTCAGTTTAAAACCTGTGTTAGTTAAGCTACGTAATATTGTAAAGTAAATATTTTATACTGTGTATCTACACATCTTTTAATATATTTATATGTATATGTCTTTAATTTTTAATTTGTTTTCTGTCACATGATTTCATTTGGCTGCTGGTCGTGTGATTTTAGACCTGTATTTAAGCTTCTAGAGTTTAGTGTTTGAATGTATTAGTATTGAAGAAGGGTTACGCCCGAAAGCTCTGCTTTTTATTAAACTGGTTTTCTCTGCAAGTTTTCTCTTATAAGTTACACACCCACTGGCTTAATTTATCAAAATACTTCTTCCTACAAACATACAAACTTACACACATACCTCTACATCCACACACACATTTTTCCAGATCTGAGGTTAGAACCCCTGCCTATCTGATTATTTGTACTATAGTATTACATAGTTTTCGCACACACTACAGAGCTTACTGGACTGACAAGTAGCCAAAGGTGCTGATAAGGGGAATGACATCGGCATGACTGATAAGGTTTGCCAGTGGGTGGGGAACTTATCAAAATAAAACTTCCTACAAACATACACACTTTCACACACACACACTTATACACCCACACACGCATTTGCCAGTTCTGAAAGTAGAACCCTTGTCTATCTAGTTATTTGTACTATAGTATTACACTGTTATCACACACGCTACAGAGCTTACTGGCCTAACAACTGGCCAAAGGTGCTGAGAAGGGGAATGGCATCAGCAGGAGTGATAAAGTAGGGCAATGGGTGGGAGACTTATCAAAATACTTCTTCTTGCAAACATACACACTCATTTACTAGCTCTGGAATTAGAACCTCTGTCTAGCTAGTGATTTGTACTATAATGTTACTCAGTTATCACACACTATGGAGCTTACTGGGCTGACAACTGGTCAAATGTGCCAATAAGTGGAATGACATCAGCAGGACTGATAAAGTGGAGCACTGGTAAGTGTTGTGGGTGAGAATGGCCTATAAGTGTTTCACTTACAAACAAACACACACCCACTCACTCTCACATACATACATACATACATACATACACACACACACACTTGCCAGTATTGAGATTAGAACCGCTACCTATCTAGTTATTTCTACTATATGTTACATAGTTAACGCATGCACTACAGAGTTGACAGGGGTGATCAGTGCCCAATGGTACTTCTAAGGTGAATGAAAGCAGCAGATCATGTGAAGTAGGGTAATGTGAAGTGTACTGAGTTGGAAGAGTCTCCTAATATATGGACCTATGGAGACACACACGCAGGTGATGCAATATTATAAACTCAACCTCAGTACTGTTACACAATGGGGCTCACCTTTTATGCTAGCACGTGCAACTGTTTACAACTGATATGCCACTGTCCACAGCAGGACATTACTGTATGCCATTCAGGGGATCCATGTGTATGACTCACTCTGTGTCCCCCTGTGTCTCTCTCTGTATCACTGCCTGTGTCTCAGTTTCCCAAATCTGTGTGTGTGTATGCTTGACATATGTTATTTGTTGCCCATATATATCTGTGTCTATCTCATGCAACAGCTGCAGTTATTTATTTATTTATATATATATATATATATATATATATATATATATATATATATATAAATATATATGGGCCACCTACAGCTAGCTGAGGGTAATCCTGTCTGTCTGATGTCTGTGTGTGGGGACATTTGAGGTGTACATAGCTGTCTGTATGCATGGACATATATACAAAATACAGTAATATATTCCGATGTGGGTTCCAACATGTCCTGTGATTCTTTAAGTGTAGAAGCATGCCCAGTGTGAATTTTATAGTTAGGGTGGGACTCCACTACAGAGATAGGTGTACTCCAGTCCAGGGTTTTGTGTGCTACAGTCATATCTCTCAGTACTTGCTTTGTTTAGCAGACACTTTCTGACATATCTGTAGTCTGAAACTGCAATGTATTGTGTCATTACCTAGTGCCAGACATCCTCAGATCATCACTGTGCTGTACCACAGGAATACTAGCTGTATGATGCATAGACCAATATTATGAGTGCAGCTATGTAAATACTTGAGAAACAAGGCCATTTGTGAGGTATGACTACAGCCAGTGTAGTAATGACACACAATTGTGTAAACAGTCCAGCAACCTGGTGATATACTGACTGGGGATCTCCTGCTGGTATGTTATCTTTCTAACCTGACATGTCATATCCTTGTGTGTGCGCACCTCTGACCTGTACATTTCTTGGCAGGATGTCCAGGTGTTTGCCTAAAGGTTTCATCCTTTCTACTTAAACTTGTAATTTTATGGCAAGTTAGTTACATATAATTGAAGTATGATGTTACAAAATAATACAGACATTACTTTCTCAGTATGTAAGGGTGATGTTTACAACACATGCCGAACACTGTGCCTTTGTTCCACTTTTATTTCTGCCCTTGTCCAGACATGTTGCTGTCAGAGGTTGGGAGTTATGAGTGTGGGTACAGAGTGCAGTCAACTGTGCAGGCATGTCCATTATTTGTAAAAGCAAACATAAGAAAACGGATTATTGAGAATGACTACTGGCAACAGTACCACAAAGCACTTATATTCACAAAAGCCTTGGCAGCTCTGCTACACATCCTTCAAGATGTCACTAATATATGTAGTATATTCCACATAGCACTGTGACTTCCAGGTATGTCAGTGGCAGAGCAGTGGGTGTCACTGACATGCATACCAGTTGGCACTGCAGTTATCTGCACATGGCCCTGACAAAGGCAGCACTGTGTCTAGGGCAGTACAATATGACTGCCAGGAGAACGTGCTGGCCAGATCTAGACAGTATTAACCACATATACACATAGGTCACTGACCCCTGCATATTGTGGACAGGCAACATATTTTCATGTGTATTGGTACAGCCTGCCAGTGTGTGCTATGCTATTTCCATGCAAACATATATGTTACTGCATTTGTGTGGGTATGGGGGGAGGGGGCACACCTGTCAGCTGTACACATTTGCACATACTGTGCTATTTGCTTTACATTTTGGTTCCATTTACCATACTATTGTGCCTTGTCTTGGGGACTGGAGGCATATAAGTAAAGAGACCAGGTCAGATTGTACTGGCATACACTTGTTTCACACTTCTTACCCTTCATATCCTTACTGCAACTGTGGGTCCTGCTGTGCTATCACTGTGAGTCTGTAGGGGGTTAATTCAACATTGCCACTATTTGTGTGCTTTTATCAGACATTTCTCTGTGGTTTTATACAGCTAACTTGCTGTGTGGGTGTGAGGGGTGGTTATGGGACCCCCACCCTGACATCCATGCCTGTGACCTATGACCCCCCAGTTAGTTGTCTCCACACATATATTGCAGTGGGATTTGCCACCTTGGGTACTACTTCATAGTGTGTGGAGGCCAGTTTTGGCCAGACATTTCCTTGTGTCCCACAAAGCTGTCAGTTGTGTGCTGCTATCCCAGAAGGTCACCCCATTCCCTTGCATGCATGCAGCATTACCACAGATATGCTAGCAGAACATACTATTCCATTCATTTATTGTTAAGAAGACTGACTTACCTTGTGCTTGCAGCAGTTGTGAGGACGGTGCTTGAGGGCCGCCTATGTTGGATGCACACAGTACACTGCCTATACATGGTAAGATATATGTAATGTAATGTGTGTTTATCCATTTTACTGTGCATTACTCAGAGAGAGGTGTCAGTCCCTGGGGTCCCTACAGTGTCAGTGTGTGTGCTATGCATTGCCTCTTTGCCAAGGCATGAGCATACTGGGAATGCCTCCATCTCCTTACAGGAGCAGGATCAGGGGCCACTTCCTGTGAGTCCCTCTGTGCCTGTGGTGACCTTGGCAATGGTGGTGGGCTGTGTGGCCCTTCCCCATGCTGTTCCTGCTGCAGCTGTTTCTGCTGGATCATATTGTGTAGCATGGCACATACTATGAATGTGTGCACATGTGGCTGGAGAGTACTGCAAGGTTGCACTAGATATGTCAAGGCAGCAGAACCAAGACTTGTGCATCCCAAACACATGCTCTATAATGATCCTGGTTTGTGTGTGTGCCTCATTATGGCATTCTTGTGTGGGTGTGTGTGCATTTCTGATGGATGTCATCATCTATGGCTCCAGTGCATAGCCAGCATCCCCCACCAGATGGCCATATGGGATACCCCCACTGGCAAATGCCTGGTACCGCTGTGATAAATGCCAGATGTGGGAGTCATGATAGCTTCCAGGGCTACCAGCACACACATTCATGATAATGCCCTGAGCATTGCACACAACCTGGCAACTGATGGAGGGGAAGCCCTTGCAGTTTATGTAGACCATACCCTGTTCACCGGGTGGTGCTTTGATGTGGATGTGCGTGCAGTCTATGTCACCTAGTACCTCTGGGTATTCTGCTACATGCTGAAAGAGATGCATATTGCTGGTCCTCTACTCACAGGTGTTGGGAAGGTAAATGTTCTCATTGGCATGTGGTAGGATGGCATTCAGGAACTGAAGTACCCTGGATGCAGACGCCTGTGAGACCCCCATAATGTCCCCAGTAGGTCTTTTGGAAAGTACCTGTAGCTAGAATTCTTAAGGCTACACATACCTTGGTATCCACTGGGATGGTGTCCCTCTGTTGGTTCTAGCTCTGAGTTAAGGCTGGCACATCTCAGTGATTTGCTGAAGTATGTATCTGTCCACCCTGTAGCACTGTATCTCCAGATCATGTAGCCCCTGGTAGGTGACCCTGGGTCTGAACAGTCTTATTCTCCTCCTTGCTCTGTGGTGGTTGTCAGCATTATCCTCTTCTCTGCTGTCAGCCTCTAGCACATACTGATGGATCAAAGCAATGGCAGCCCCTAACATTTTCCCAGTTAAAATTCCCCCGCATGTTTACACAAATGGTGCAGAGTTTGTGGGAAAAAACAGACTGTAAGGTGTTTCCATACAGATGCTGCCTGTATGATTGGCTGACTATGATATATTCCAGCTGCCACCTATATTACTCATGACTTTGCTTTGGCCACTGTGAGTGTTAGAGGCATTAGTGGCAATTTGTGCATGATTGCCTTTATTCTGCTGCTACCCTTTTTTAATTATTGTTTACTTACATCTCCTCCCATTTTCAGCTACGCAGCCACCTGCCAGCTGTATTATTGTGTGCTTTGCATGGCCCATTGGGAGTTGCAGGAGTCCCATATATTAGTGATTTCTACTTCATTTCTCCTTTATTGTGCTGCTGCCCTTTATTTCTTTTTTTTTTACATCTCCTCCCATTTTCAGCTATGCAGCCACCTGCCAGGTGTATTATTGAGTGCTTTCAATGGTTGCTGAATTCCATATTGCTGATTTGTACTGCATTTCCCTTGTTCTGCTATTTCCTTTCTTTTTTCCTATATCCTTCCTGTTTAAGCCCTAAAGTTAGTGTAAACAGCAAGAAATGGCCCTCCCCTAGGTGCGAACACACTCCTCAGTTCATGGAATAAGACTATACAGCCTCAGACACACACCCCCCCCCCACTTAGCTGTGCTTAGCTAAGCACAGACCAGGGCAACGGAGCTCCAATGTGCTTACAGCAAGCATGACACACCCCTTTTCATGTTAGTTGCCCCTCCTGCCTTCATGATGTTGTTACAGTACCTACACAGTTAGGTGCAGTGTGATTCAGTATAAGTCCACTCATTAACATACCCCACTGCCTTAATCCGTAGTTACTGCACTACACAAGAGCCTTCCCCCTAAGCAACCACTGTTCCCTGCCATTGTTTTGATTCTGCTTGCCATTGAGTATAATGGCTAAATGCAGGTTTCCCTTAAAATGGACTTTTCATATTAATTTATTTTCCCCACAATCCCGTTTGAGCAGCGCTTCCCTGTGCTTAAATGACCAAGATGCCAATGGCCATATATTTGGCCATTGGCATGCCTACAGATTAGGGTACATGCTTTTATTGGAGCTGTCACGGCTCTGTTTTCATTTTTGCAGAAATGTATTCGGCTAGTAGCCAAATACAATTCTGCAGCTTACACTGTTCCTGCATGGTTACCTACCTGCTTCCTGGATCGCTAATTCACCTCATTTGCATGGTTTTCACGAGCAAATGAGGTAATTAGCATTCCGTACGGGTTCCCATACAGAAAGAGTGTAGGGACACTCATGCATGTGGATCGCTCGGCAGCCATATTCCATGCAGGAGCAGCTACACTGCTCCTGCTTGGATGAAATAATTTCCAGAATCCCAGGGAGTGTCGCTTAGACTTTGTGATAAAGAATTAAATAAAATTTTGATGCATGCGTTGTAAGTGTCTACAATCCAAACATTATTTCTCCTGCTTTCTTAATGCAGCCTCGTAATTACTGCATACAGTAGCTATTATAATAAAGTATTTTGAAATTACAGTACCTAACTGGCATCCCAATTTGAGCTGAAAAGCAGAAAAAAAAAAAAACACTGTAATACCTGGCTTAAAGACCAAGCTAAAAATAATTAATAAAAATGTTTGCACTTACTCTGACTAGTTCCAAAATGCAAAAAGAATGAGAAATATTTAACTCTATTTGAAATTGTGAACGTGTTGAAATTTTATTTATTTATTGCTTTTGTTTACCTGGAAAGGATGATTTGGCATGAGACCAGTTCTTAGCAGAGACACTGGGAGAAAGGTTCCACAAAGAGTAAAGTAGAAGACAATCAAAAATGTATCAGGAAAAAAAATTGCATGATGCACATAATACAAGATATGATAAAAAAATGGTAGTGAAAAATTACTACAGAGATCAGTGGTGGCATAAAAGTAATATACTTACTGAATAACAAGCAGCACAGTGCTACATTAGGCATATGTTGGGCAAGAAAAGATAAATATGATTGATGGAATTAATTGTGGGTAGTGAATTTGACAAGTTCCTGAAGAAAAAAGAAAAGAAGGAATAGGTTTTCAGTCAATATAGTAATATAATAATAGTAATATAATAATGGTCCAATTATGACAGAAACTACATTATAGAAATCACTATATATATATTTATATATTTATATATATATATATATATATATATATATATATATATATATATATATGGGATCCGAACGGCAACATCACCGAAACAGATTCGGCCGGGCATACTAGCGCAAAAGTACTTTTCACCGAAGAAGCACTTGCGCGTATGTATGCCTGTTGCTGAGATCGCACTACAGTGGGGATAAGGGAAAATTCCCTTTTCCCCACTGTAGTGTGACCTCAGAGTGAGAATATTAAAGTAGAGGGGTGTGGGGGGCACAGACCCCCACATAGTGGGTGCAGGGGGGGCTTGCCCCCCTGCAAAAATGTAAATGTATTTTTTTTTTTAACACACACTAACGAAAGCACTTTTTCAGTGAAATTGCTTTCATTAAAGTGTGTTCGGTGATTGTGGATTCGGACTATTGAACTTTTGTTCAATAGTCCTAGATACATATATATATATATATATATATATATATATATATATATATATAAAAGTTCAATAGTCCGAATATATATATATATATATATATATATATATATATATATATATATATATATGGGTCTACTTCTTTTGACCTAACTCCCATTTGCCTGACACCCATTTGCCTGAGACCAAATGACTGAAATTTCATTTGCCTGACACTTCATTTTCCCGACACTTCATTTGACTGAGAAGTATTATTCGCAAGAAAATGGAATATGCCCCCCTCCCCACTGTAGTGCGACCCTGGAGTTAGAATATATAGTTGGGGGGGTGTGGTGGGCACAGCCCCCCACAACGGGGGTGTGAAGCCCCCCACTTACTTTTCTTTTACTAAGCAATATTACATCAAAAGTTAACAATATCATATGAAATGAAGTGGGGGGCTTCGCCCCCCACACCCCCCAACTATATATTCTAACTCCAGGGTCGCACTACAGTGGGGAAGGGGGCATATTCCATTTTCTTGCTAATAATACTTGTCAGTCAAATGAAGTGTCGGGCAAATGAAATTTCAGTCAAATGGGGTCAGGCAAATGAGTGTCAGGCAAATGAAAGTTAGGTCAAAAGAAGTAGACCGATATATATATATATATATATATATATATGTGTGTGTGTGTGTGTATGTGTATTTTTTTTTCTTTTTGTACAAAACAGTAATAAGCAAAAGTCACTACTTCTCCCAACCTTTGTTCCTCTGGTTGTCTCTCTAGCCCCATGGTCCCCAAAACAAACTGAGAGCAGTTTACTACAAATATTTTCTGGTACACTCGAAGAAAAAGTTTGCTTTGTAACCTTGTTAACCAATAAACAGCTATGTCCATTTATCAAGCACAGTGACATTAGACTGCTTCTATGATTTCGATAGCAGGTCTAAACCTGATAATGTTATCCTGTTCTGATGGTATCTTTATTTTTTTTTGGAAATTTCTGGATAGAAGATCCCTAAGAGGCAAGCATTTTTTTGAGAGATGAAAATTCTTACTTAATAATTTCCCGTATCTGCTACACTTTAATGAATGACCACAACTTATGTTCAACAGCCACTCCTAAACACATTTAAAGCAATGACTGCTAGCTTCAACATATATTTTAACAAATTTGGAAGTAAAATTATTGTTATACCAAATTTATAAGCCAATGCATTTTAAATGAAGAGTAGGAGTTGCCCTACTTGATGATTGACATTTGGCCAAAATATTGGATGCATAATTTATATAAGGTATACACCAGTAGACTGAATTTGGTCACTTGTTGATGGTATGTTCTGTCATAAACTGCATCACACAGAGATCCAGTGACTTTAACCCAAAGCAAATATCATCTTCTCTTTCCACAATCAAGATAAATTGTTTGACCAATAACATTTTGACATAGAGGTAATACCCTGCTTCAGATGATAAAGATGGAAGAAAACACTCTTCCCTAAACATAAGCTGGATTTCAGCTCTGCCAGAAAATAAGTCTACCATCATTACTTAGTTCATATCATCTGCATGTGTAATTTGCAAGCAAAAGAAACCATTTCATGGGTGCAGCTGAATTTGAAGTTATGGTTAACATCCCAGTTTCCTACATTGGTCCTATGGTCCATAGACCAAGAGATTACAAAGGATAAACCAATGTTTGACTGATGTTTCAATAAGTGGCAAGATTTAACATAAATTATGTTCCTGGTATTCGCAGTTGCGATGCCTACATGCAAGTATACGGAGACCAGGTTATTTGCAATGACTACGACAATGCTAAAGCTTTTGAGAGGAAATGCCTACTCTCTTAAACTGTTTAAAATGGGGGAACTGATATGTTAAAATGTAAAATCTCGACTGACTTCAAACATTTTCAGAAGTTATGGACAAGAATGGCTGTGGGCAAGCCCACTAGAACTAATGAGAGGGAATTAAGGGAAATGACGCCTAACAGAGCTATTCATAATGAGTTTTAAAAAATATAAAGGGATTTTATATATCGCCTATAGGTGATTCCTAATGTGAACACTCTGATTGTTTAGAAAGGTGAGAAATGGGTAAATAGTAAAGATGGAAAATAGGGAGACTTAACAATAAAGGACACACAGAAGGAACACATCAAGAGAGTTATGCTTGAGAAGGTGGGAGAGGAGGGTTGCTATATTTCTGGAAGGAGACAGACCCTCCGTTTTTATTTGACAAATATGTTCCACATAAGAAGGAGTTCTAGCAAGGAAGTAGGGCAAAGGATAGAGAGGATCAGGAAAGGAGGGAGGTGAAAAGGAGTTGAAGGCAGGAAACCCCGGTCCACAGAGCCTCAAATGTTTCACTGCCTGATGGTTGTGCAATGCAAGACTCCATTGTTGAGGGAATGGAGGCTTGTGGGATTGGTGGTTGAAGCTGACCAGAGCAGTGAGTCTTGTACCCAATGTAGAAGATCTTGCATGGGCCAAAGGTGCTTATCCACTGGCCACTCAACCACATCCTCTAAAAGGTCACAACACTATTATGCATGCTCCTGGCAATGATTTCTGCGCAAGCAAAATTAAACAAAACAGGATACAAACAACAAACAAAAACATAGGTTTTTACCAGAGAGGCAAGCGCCCCCTCCCCCATTTGCAACCACAGCCTCTGATAATTGTATATACTAGCTCAATAATCACACAATATCATGGAAAAGGGCATATTCTCCAGTTCCATGAATTGTCCAGTCTCGCACACCTTTCAACCATCTGCTTAAACAACCAAATTCTATCGATTAAACAGTTGCTGACCAAACTGGCATTTGATGAAGGTTATGACTCCCTACATTTATTTACTATTTGTTCACCAGGTAATTGGAGTGGTCAACTGACCCTTTCCTTACCCCTTCCTGTGCTCACAGAGTAGAAAATATATCATGGTCCTTTCATGATAATGGATGGCAAGTTCTCTAACCATTGTCATGGTAGCAGTTGTAGGTAAATTCAGTTATGAGATGCTCTAAGTCCATCTCTGAAGTTTTTAAAGGTTTCTAGATTTCTGATGCAAATAGGCATGTAGTTCCAGTTAGCAGGTCCCAGGCTGCTGTCCTATGTTCATAAGTATTGTCTTACAATGGCAGGATCACTCTTAAAGGGGAGCAGTAACCATGTTTTAGAACCTCCTAAATTAGACTACAATGATGTTGGTGTACGGAGGGTGTTTGCTAATAGAATGAATCTATAGATTTTATTCTCAGCAGTCTGCATTCAATGAGTATTATAAGCTAAATGCATAATGAGAAAAGGAAAGCCATATTCCAATTTGGGCATTAAAATATTTTAGCAATGACCTTGTGAACAGTGGACGAAAAAAGGTGACTGATTTGGTAACATTGCTCAATTGAAACTATCAGTTACAAACTCTGTATGTGTGGAAAGGGAAAGGGTAGGGTCATGTATTAGGCCTAGGTACCACTGTTCAGCAAAATTAGATATGTTCCCATTAAACTCTATTAAGAGAACATGAAGGATCGTGGGTGATTTCTTGGCTGAGGCAAAGACCATGACATCATGTGTTTTTTCTTAGGGATAATTAGTAGTTTGTTAAAATGGACCAGGTGTATAACAGAGTGAAATTGTTCTGTATCTTTGTTTCCAGACTGGCTAGTACTGTCTTGCAGGAGGAGCTGCATACCATCTGTATTCATTATTATTTTAAGATTTGGTAATTCTTAGTGGGAGTTTATTAACAAAGATAGACAAAAGAAAAGAGAAGATGACCTAGCACAGACACTTGCAGTACACCTATATTAAGTCCACTAGCATTAGCGGGTGAGACATTGCAATGGACTTGGAAGGTTCTGTCTTTTTAGATAGCAGCAAAACCAGCAAATAGTGTTATTTCCAAAGATATTTTTTTGTGTGTGCTGAGAAGAAAGGCATAGCTGACTGTTTCAAAAGTTCTTGTCATGTCAAAAAAGAGACTCCATATAATACATCTCTCATTCAAGTTGAAATAAATGGCATCAACTGGACATTAGTAGGGCAGTAAAGATAGTGATGGCATTGTGAAAGCCATGCTCTGCATCACATAATATGTCATAGCTGTTAATATGCTTAAGTAGTTGCCTGTATATAAGTTTTTCTAATATTTTTATAATACGGCACATGGTAGAAATAGGTGAATAATCATTTGGCTCATTAGAAGTAACTTTAGGCAGAGGGATTATAATTGCATGCTGGTGGGACACTGCATAAAGAGAGAGAAAGGTTAGTTATGATTACGGGGTTTAAACATTTGTTTTCATCTACAAACCAAGGCAGGTGGGATGAGGTTTGCTAGATTTGGATCCCACATTTTTAAGCTTGAGAAGTAGTTTCTTGGTCTGCTTACTCAAATTTCAGACAAGTGAAAGGTTGTAGTGTAAGAGGCTTCAGGTATAGATCAGGAAATGAAAGGTCTTGTTTTTCACTAGTAGAGTAAACTGTTAGAAATGCTTCAGTTATAGTGGACTGCAAAAATTGAGTATAATTACTAGCAAAGGTAGAGTGATTCAATGTTATTGGCTCATTTTTGGTAGTTGAATAATTATTTAATGTCCCAGTTAAGCATTTTATTTTTTTTCCAAAACAGACTTTGCTTCCTGTTTGTAAGGTAAATGGAATTTTGTAGTATTTGTTGCAATTCTTGTTTCTTTCCTTAAACTAAAAAAAAAAGTTTGGTGTCCCTCTGATACTATCAGGATTCCTGTTCCAGTTCTTGCAGGCAGAATCCCTAGATTTAATTTTGTTTTTGATACCCAGTGAAAGCCATGGGCAACTCTGTGACCTAAGTCATTTTTTGTCAGGGGGGTACAATGTATCCTGAATTGTGGTCAGTTCTGTGTTGAAAAATTCTTAAGCAGAGGTGAGTTCACACAAATTATACATGGAAATCCAGTACATTGTGAGACATACAGATGTGGCCCTCACCAGGCTGGATAAGAAGAAAGTCACAGTTAGTTGTTTGTCTGGTGCCAGAATCCGCCATATCACCAGTGCCCTCAAGTCTCTCAACAGGTACTGTTATGACTCTGTCATAGTCCATGTTGGAGTGAATGACTTGAGACGTACCTCCCTGGACTATATGAAGACAGACCTGATCGAGCTCACTGAGTATGTGTCCCAGGCAGGTATGTCCCTAGCCTTAAGCAGCATTCTACTGTCACCCAGAATGATGCCTCAATACAAACAGAAAATGACGACTTTAACAACTGGCTTAGTTTCTGGCATCATTCAATGGGGATCCAGTATCTGACAGCTTGGGATGACACGATTGACAAGCCACAATGCTTTGCTAGGTATGGCCTGCATCTGTCTCCCTTGGGTTTCAGGCTCCTTGCAAAGGCTCTTGCCTCTTCCATAGTGCCTTTTTTAGGCAATGCCATGAGCTCAAAACTACCAACATGGAAATTTAATCAAAACATAAATTAAAGGTCATGCTGCTAAACGCTAGGAGTCTAAACATGAAACTGCACTCATTGCAAGCATTCTTAACCCTGGAAGAAGCTGCTATTTGAGCAGTCACAGAAACCTGATTTAAAGCTGCGGACAGCACCCCAGCCATACCAGGTTACTCATCCTATCAATCATTCAGACCCCAAGCCCTGGGCAGCAAAACAAAAGGAGGTGGAGTTGCAGTATATATAAAAGACATACACACCTCTAGGCTGATCAAACAGTATGATGCACAGGAAATACTCCAGGTGCAGTTAACAATTTACAAGACCCCTATTCAAATCATAGCTAGCTACAGGCCTCCAACTCTGACTCAAGATGCGCACTCCACCTATTGGGACCTCTTTGAATCTATCTAGATTCAACCCTATATCCTGAACCTGGGCAACTTTAACTATACAACCACAGATTGGAAGACATACTCATGCCAAAATACAAATGCTCAATTCCTTGATTTCGTCAATGCAAATGCCTTGGACCAGTTGGCTGACACCCCCACAAGAGGTGAAAATATCTTGGACTTGGTATTAACCAACATGAGTAACCACTGCAGCAACCCTACAGTATCATTATCCCTGGTAAGATCCAGCCACAAAGCAGTCTCTATCGAAGTCACCATCTCCCTGACCCCCCCCCCCCCCCAGCTAGGGTCAAACAAACTTCTCCATAGCTGATTACAACCTCCTGCGGGAAGGTATAAACAGCTTTGCAGCCCCTACACCCTCCACAGAAACTGGCATATATGTCCAAACTTACACCAAAATACTATATGAGCATTTACATAGCTGCATGGAATCAGGAATACCAGACAGGATGAAATCATCTTCCTCAAGGAAGAATAAACCTGTCTGGTGGACATCTACAATAAATAAACTCTATAATAAAAGGAAACAAATTGCTGTCCAGGACCAGGAAGGAGCAGGTCTCTGATTGGAAGCAATCCCTCCTTAGCCCAAACAAGCAAATAAGACCACTAGTGAAATCCTTCAAAGCAAACTTCGAGTCCAAACTGGTCACATCTACTAAAGACAATCATAAAGCTTTCTTCACATATGTCCGCAATCTCAAGGGAAGCACTCAGATTTGCTCACATCTGGTGGTCAAGGACACCACATACACAAACCCTGTAGATACAGCCAACCTGCTGGCAGACAGGTTAAGTGAAAACTTCACTCCTCTGTCCCCATCAGTAAAACAGGACATCCCCAGTACCTGCCCCCCCCCCCTTATCACTAGGGAACTAGTCTTCACTGCCCTCTCAAAGGCAAAAAAATACAGCCTCCATGGGACCCGATAACATCCCAGGCTGCATCCTACATGAACTCAGGCAAAAACTTGCAGCACCATTAGGCGTCCTATTCAACCAAAGCCCAAGTACCGGCTTCATCCAAGCTGAGTGGAGGACAGCTACTGTCATCCCTTTGCACAAAAGTGGAGCGTCCACTGATCCAGGAAATTATAGACCCATCAGCCTAACTAGCCTGATCTGCAAAGCCATGGAGCAGATTATCATGGACCTCATAAACAAGGACATCGGCAAACTCCATACACTTGATCCCACGCAGTTTGGTTTTGTCAAGGTCATGCCTGTTAAATTTGGTTGACTTCTTTGAGACAGTCACCAAGGCCATAGACAATGGGAAGACAGTGAACACCACCTACCTTGACCTGGCCAAGGCCTTTGATACTATTCCCCACTCAGGTAGAATAGATAAGCTCTCTCAACTAGGCATCAATCCATATGTTAGCAGATGGGTAGCAAACTGGCTCACTGATAGAACCCACCTTGTCAAAATTGGGGAAGTCACCTCAAGTAGTCGACCTGTAACAAGTGGTGTACCCTAGGGATCGGTTTTGGGGCCTCTGCTGTTTGGGATATATTTCTCAGAGGTGCAGGCCACATCTAGTGGCCTATGGCTGACCAAGTTTGCAGATGACTGCAAGCTGGGTGCTGTCATCAGTTCCCCTAGGGATGTGGACATCTTCCAAAAGGGTCTCAGCCAAACAAATGACTGGTGCCAGAAACATGGCCTTAAACTGGACTCCAAAAAATGCACCATCATCCCTTTTTGGGAGAATGATGTCCCCATACATTATCATATTGATAATAAGGCACTAAGCATGCAATCAGTCATGAGGGTCTTGGGAACCCAGGTTGATAGCAAACTGACTTTTGACCACCATACTGCCTCTGTTCTACGGAAAGCTTTCTAAGCGGCCCTCCTCATTAGTAAGGGTATCTCATCCAGGGACAAGGTGGTCATAACATCCCTGTATTCTTCCCTTATAAGACCGATTATTGAATACAGTGCCCCTTTCGGCATGTACCTCACAAAGCACATGCAGCAGCTGAAGAGACCACAGAGATTCCTCATTCAGAGAATCCATGGCTTCAAAGATATACCCTACACAGATAGGCTAAAAGCCTTGTCCCTCTATCCAGTCTCCTACAGACTCCTCAGAGGTAACCTCTGTCTGGCATACAAAGCAATCTCATACCCCACCCTGATGGGGCTGCTCCACATCCGCAAGTCAAGCTCCATTCGGGTAACCCACACTCCTGTCCTCAACCTGGTCTGTGACATCAACAGGACTTGTTGGCGAGACAGATTTGTGTCCCAGAGACTTCCCCTTTTGTGGGATAGAGTCCCTCTCCACGTAAAGTAGAGCACCTCATTAATCCTTTAAGGACAACCTGGATAACTGGATGGGAAACAGAAAATACATCCCTGGGATTCCACCTATGTCCCTGCTGGAAAGTGGAATAGGGTGTTGATTTGTTGGAACATGGGCTAAATTCTTGGCTAGGCTTGTAAGGGCCTCAGGGCCAATAGCCTAGCAACTTCCTATGAACCTATAGCACTGAGGGTGTTGAGATTTGGCAGCATATTATTAGGGAAACAGTTTCCTTCAATTATTTGAGGGATATTTTTATATGTTCTGAATAAACAAATGTATTTCATAGGTTAATAGGTAGGTACTAGGCTATCGGCCCTGGGGCCATACAAGCCTAGCCAAAAAGGTACCCTGGCTTTTGCCACCCAAAAAAAATTATTTTCCTGTGCCACTGTCGAGCAGAGCCACAGAGGTGATCCCCGGGGTGAATTTCCTATTTCCCATCCAATCATCAAGATTTTTCTTGAAGAGTGCTAATGAGGTGCTTTGTTTGATATAGATAGGTAGTTTATTCCAGAGTACGGGAAGTCTCTGGGACAGGAATCTATCCCTCCGGCATGTTCTGTTTATTGTGGTGACAAGGTTTAGGTCCCTAGAGCGTGTAGCTTGGAAGGATTGGGA
Source organism: Protopterus annectens (assembly GCF_019279795.1). Lineage (NCBI taxonomy): Eukaryota > Metazoa > Chordata > Ceratodontiformes > Protopteridae > Protopterus > Protopterus annectens. The sequence continues at coordinate 648,445,365 of NC_056745.1, read as the reverse complement.
TTTCTTTAAGTGGAGCATGTCCAACAGCTCTGGGTCTGACATAGCTTTGTATGTTAGGCAGAGATCACCTCTGAGTAGGCGATATGTGACAGAGTAAAGCTGGAGTTCTTTGAGACGGTCTGCGTAGGGCATCTGTTTGAAGCTGGTAATCCTCTTTGTGAGGTATTTCTGCGGCCTTTCCAGTTGTTGTAGATGTCTTGTGAAGTACATACCAAAAGGGGCGTTGTACTCTATAATAGGTGTTGTGATGAGTAGAGGGGAACAATGACCTCTTTTTTCTGGATGAGAAACTTTTTGTGATGAGGTGTGCCACGTAGAAGGATTTCCTGACTACTGTGGCGATGTGATTATCAAAGGAGAGACTACTGTCCACCTGTGTCCCAAGGTCTCATCACACTTTTGGTGTTAAGTATACTACCGCCTATGTTGTAGTTCATGGGTACAGAGTTTTTACCAAAGGGGATGACAATGCACTTTTTGGCACTGAGCTTGAGACCATGGCTTTGACACCAGGCATCTGTCTCAGTGAGGCCCTTTTGTAGGATGTCCACATTGTTAGGAGTTTCGATTATGGCTCCTAGTTTGCAGTCATCTGCGAACTTCATTAGCCAAATACCTTCTGTGTTAGAAGAATTAAATTTAATGAACAAGTGGTCAATCAGAGCACTGGTGATTATTTCACTGTGAAAGAAACCTATTTTCTATGAATGTATGTTTATGAATATGTATATGCTTATATATACAAACATACTTGTTTGCATTCACATATACACTTCTAGTTGGGGATAGCTGCAGTTATGTAACACACCATTACATTACTACCCTACCATTACTTTAAAGCCTAAGTAAATAAAGAGGGAAAAGGTTACTGCAGAACTATGTCCTTCTCACCTGAACCTGCAAAACCCACTCAGCCAGTTAGACGGCCCTATACCTGTGCCAACACTGGTACCCAGAGTGGATGAACCCTGTCACAGATGACAGGTGGTCTCCCAACTCCTGCCAGGTGTCAGTTTTCTTCCACTTAGCACCAGTGATCACATCTTCAGATTTCTGTAGACATGACTACTTCAAGAGGCAGACAATCATCTTTGTCTCCTTGTCTAACCAGCTTAAATCCCGACCTCATGCTTTCACAGGTGCTGCGATCATTAGCAGTGCCAGAACCAAAGTGATGAATATAACTCTAGGGCAGATGTTCAGAGGGTGGGAAACACTCTTTGAGACATGACATCACCATACCTAACTCTTGCAACCATTCAGATGGAAGTGATAGTAGTGTCAAGTTTGGTATACTAACTGCATTGAAACGGTTACATGGAGATTTATTTAATTCTTTGAAATGTATATGTACAAATCATTTTGGTATGACAATGGGAATCCGTGACTAATCCATTAATTTCACATGTACTTATAAGTGTATTTGCTTAACAAGAGTAATGTTTTCACCTGAATTTCACAATGTCATTATGACTAGGCATGACTAAGTTATGGAAGCATAAGGATGAATATTCATTTCCCAGTAACTATTTTCTAACTGAAATGCATTACAAACGTGTGTTCAGTGTTCTATGGCTTTAGTCAAACTAAGTAACTGTTAGGAAGTGATGAGATGTAACGTACTCCAGGGATGGCTAGATTAAACTTCAGTAAACTACAGGCTAAATGTTGGCTTAGTTTAGATTTTTTTAAATGCTGTGAGAATGTTAGGTTTAATGTGGACACGACATGCACTGCCACTCATTGATGTGGGCAGTGTGGCTGAGCTCAGCTTGTCCAGGAGCACACAAACTGTATCTGTGCCATTGAGAACGGATACACCAACAAGTATCACTGTGACTCAGAGATCAGCATGGCTGAGCTTCATTTGCATACGAAAACTGCAAATGGTCCTGAAATTCCATCAAGAACTGTAAACCTATCATATTTATTTGTAGACAGCCATGTTTGGCAGCAACTGCTGTGGGAAAGTGCAAACTTTTTAAATTAAGCAAAGAACAACTTTACACTGATAAAATATTACTAAGCTATGTAAATTCAATTTAAAGGACAATTAACTTTCAGGAAAATCTATTTTTTATTTTATCCTGAAGAGAATGCTGTATACAATTGATGCTGAATGGCAATAACAGGAGTTGTGAATTTTAAGTGTCATCTATTAAAGCTATGGCAGTGTAATGTCTTCATGAAGTTAAGGGGAAAGGCCACTGAACATTTCACTCTCTGTAAACCTGGTATTGCCAAATATATGTTGATAAGTAAATGATAAATGTTTGCAGTACTTTTTTCATTTGTTGATGATGCTGTACAAATTACTGCTAAAAAAGTTTAACAGGACATCCAAAGGTTTTCAGGTCTGATTTACTTTATTTATATGAATACTGTCTTCAGTGACATTATTACTGGTAGTGTACTCAGTTCTTATGTTAATGATGGTATCTTTTTTCTCTGAACCTAGGTTTCAGGATTCTCTTTTATGGTGCTGCAGGCATTTTTTGGAAAGTGACTTAGGTGTAAGGAATGCAAGAATGCTTGCAGTGCTTTCCTACACAGGTGATGCGCAGGTTTCACTTCTGTAAAGCAAGCTTCACTAGGGGTACTCCTGTATGTGGTTTAAAGTGCATGCATGATGCAGCAACTGGGATACAGACATAAGAAAGACAATTTCAGCCCTGAGGACAACCGCATTCTCATGGGGTCTCTGGGGATATATGACAAATACCTTTTTGGAAAAATGGTGACCAAAACAAGCTGAGATAGCAAAGGTGTGGAACCAAGTGGTTCTGGATATTAAAGCTCTTGGGGAGGAACTGCACATTGTTGCAGTGCAGGAAAACAGCCAACAATATGGTGGGATGTGCCACAGCAATGGCAAATTTAATGTAGTTGCCCATATCAGTATTCATGGGGGACCTCTTACATTTATCCCTTTAACAACTGATGAGGAATACCTCCTCTCCATAAGGGGAGATGACTACAATACTGATGAGGATGGCACAAGCATAATCAGAGGTGGTATGGACACTGGCACTCATCCACCTCAACAGCATCTACAAACATCCATTCAGGAAGGTTAGGGCATCCACCATGACACAGTCACATAATGAAGACGACTACAGAAATGAACTGCTTGCAAGTAACACATGACATTTCCTATCAAAACCCACCATTTCTGCCCATCATGAAACAGTCAGCTAGAGATGGTCAGATTACTGCAGGTTGTATGTGGGGACTTTATGGAAGTTGCTGTTTTTCTATAGTGTTTGTGGAATTGGTTCGTTCATTGCTGCCAGCACCTATTTGTCAGTTATGACTCAATCAAGTGGAACTCTAAATCCAGTGGGAGCATCCTGCTTTGCCGAGGTAGTAAGTGAAAGAGAAAAAAAGTTCTCCAACTCTAATTTTGATCTTTGGAATATGGGCATAAATAAGCAGATTGATGATCGTTTTTGCTCCTTGGAAAGACTTATGAATAAGGAAATAGCCTTATTCTTGGACACTTGCCTTCTTGAAAAGTATGTAGACCTAAATCTGACACCGAGAGGTTTACGTATTGATAAGCTACCCGTTGCTGAATTCGCTGAAGAAGAACATGATCTGTTAAATGAATGGAAGGCAGCATCTCTTGAGTGTACTAATAAGTGGCTCCGTATATTAATCAAACGGAACCAGAGAGCGCATGATAAGTTAAAAAGGGAAATTCTGCATCTACAGGACGAGGTGGTGGGGGAGTCCTGTTTTAAGATGCAGTTCACAAAAATTACGGACAAAATCAGCAAATTAGAAACAGATATTTTGTCACGTAAAAGAAATAAGCTCATACGCGACATGAAGGACTACGAGAGTGGAGTCTTATTTTCATGGCAACGCGATACTTCACGCAGCAGATCCAAGGTTAGAAAAAACCCGTGAAATCAACGAACACAGCGCAGTGCTTCAGCGTCCTCAGGGGAACGGGAAAGAAATTATGTTAAAAATGTGACTTTTACTAATATTACAAATGGACAAAGTGAAATAGATTGCATAAATAGCTCTTCTTCTAACATTTCTGCTGCTGATGCTTCCTTTCAGACCAACAAATCTGGTCGAGGGAGAAATGGGTGAAAGGGTAGAAATCGTTTTAAGGAATGAGCAAGTAAGTAATTCATTTGAGCATAACTTATGCTTGGTTAACTTGTCTCATTTAATTGTGAATCAAGCTATGAGATCTGTATTGCTTAGGGGAAGTAAGTTTGTACCAACTTTTTTCCCTCATTAAGTGATATTTATTTTGAACTTAAAAAATTTGTAAGAAAATTGTATTTAAAAGTTTTTTTCTATAATGACAATAACACAAATTTAAGTGATGGAACATGTGAAAATGATGTTTATACTACCACTGAAAATGATGATAATGAATTATTAAATTTATCTATTTATGACTATGAAAATGCTGATTTAGATTTAGTTTATGAAGACACACTTGATAATACTAAGGATGGTGAAATGTTTTTTACTGGTTATGGTAAAATGGCTATTCCACATTTTGTATCTGATAGTACATTTACACCTTACATCAAAGTACCTGCAATTTCTACTTTCTTCAGAATAGTATTTAAAGAAATAACAGTTTTAATGGAAAGTCTGAAAAATGTATCTAAATACTATAATTTAAATAAAGATGAATGGATGGCTTTAAAACACTTGAAAAAAATAAAAAGTGAATTTATTTTTAAATGTGCAGACAAAGGTGGCAATTGGGTAGTGTTAAATAAATCAGATTATTGTGAAATGGTCTATGATTTGTTGAAAAATCAAGATGAATATTTATGTTTAATTAAGGACCCAATTACAGAGTTTAACAGTGAATTGTTGAATCTTTTGGAAAGAGGGGAACATCTTGGTTTCTTTAACCAAAGTGATGTAGGTAAATTATACGTAAAAAAACCTATGACGCCAACCTTTTATGCATTACCGAAAGTGCACAAGAGTTTATCTAAGCCACCTGGAAGGCCTATAGTATCAGGCAAAGATTCTTTTTTGAGTAAAGTTAATATTTTTTTGGACTTCCATTTAAAAAGTCACCTATCTAAAATTACATCTCACATCTCTAACACTCAGGATTTATTAGATAAAATTGTTAAAGTTAAATGGAACAACAGTTACTATTGGGTAACTATAGATGTGAAGGCACTATATACTAACATTAATAAAAGATGGGGACTTGAAGCTGTTCAAGACATGTTGGGAGACGGTCCTAGAACCACTTTTTTGATACAAATGTTGGAATTTAGTCTTTCTCACAATTATTTTCATTTCAACAATGATTTTTACCTTCAAATCAAAGGGACGGCTATGGGGGCTGCTTTTGCGCCCTCATATGCCATTCTTTATATGGGATATTTTGAGAAGTTATATATTTATTTAACTTCTTTCTATCGAAAAAATGTAATATTCTACAAGCGGTTCATTGATGATCTCCTACTGATATGCAGTGGTGAGATAACTGAATTTCTTGAATTTTTTGAAGAATTAAATAATAATGGTCATGGTCTAAATTTTTCTTATGAATTTGATAGAAATAAGATTAACTTTTTAGATATAACTTTGTTTCATGAAGATGGAAAAATAGGGTATAAACCTTATAGAAAAGAAACTTCTGTAAACATGTTCCTACATGCAGAGAGTATGCATCCGGAACATTTGATATGGTCATTACCTTTTGGTGAATTTCAAAGGATTCACGACCATACCAGTGATATTAATGAGAGGCACAATGAGCTAAGTAATGTAGAATTAAGATTATCTAAGAGAGGTTATAAAAAAGACCATTTATTATTTTCAAAAAATAAAGTACTAGGAATTATAGACCACTTAGAATATGAACAACATTAAGATAGACAGGAAAGACAAAGTCCTTTAACAGCTAAAAGAAAAAATTCTTTAGTGAGGGGAAGAAATGAAGATGATACTCAGTTTAGTGAGTTTAAATTATTTTTTGTCACGAAATATCCCCCTTTATCAAAAGAATTAAGCAATATTGTGAGAAAGTACTGGTATCTGATTTGTGAAGATGAAAATATAGGTTCTATGTTTCCCAAAAATGTAATTTTCTCTTATAAAAGAGGGAAAAATCTGAAGGAGTTATTAAATTATAACTTTTTCAATAAAGGTGAAGAGGAAGGGAACAATATTACTGTAGGTACTTATATGTGTGGTCAGTGCAGTGTTTGTGGAAGAATTAATAATTTAACAAATATCAATGGTGTGTCTTTTAAAGCTAGATATCGTTTCAATTGTAAATCAGTGGGAGTGGTATACATCTTAGGTTGCTCATGCCATAATACTTGGTACATAGGACAAACAAAAAGAATGGTTCGTGTTCGAATTTTAGAACATTTAAAAGACATTAGGAACAAAAATGAATTTAGTCCGGTGGCCAAACATTTTTTGGAAAAACATAAAGGTGACCCAGGCAGTTTAAAATTTTGTGTTTTGGGTAAACCTTTCCATTGTGAAAATGGGGGATTATTTGTTCAAAAATTACTTGAATTAGAGACCAGAATGATTCTGAAATTTAATACATTGAAACCATATGGATTACATTTAGAATTAAGTATTTAAATATCAATAAATTCCCCTATTCATAAATGGCACCTAAAGATTATAATGGTTTACAAAAGATTAAATTTTATGAAAAAGTCTTTACAGTCATTATAGATTATTAGATATTTGATTAAAAGGACTTATATAAGTGATATTATTTTTTATATTTTATACATTTCAGTATACTTTGATATATAATAAGATAATAAATACAAAATCTATACATAATATTTAATGATTAATACTTGTTTATTTTTATAAATAGTATGAATTACTTAGAAGCAATTAATATTAAATTCACTCTTTCATACATTTGTTAATAAAAATACATGGAACTTTTTAGTTCAATAGTTCTAGAATACTTTATTTGAAGGCATTTTTGACTCTGATTGTATTTTTTAATTTAGATATATATAAGAAAATAAATACTGTTAGAGCACTTTAAAAATTTGATTATGAAATGATGTAATGAGTTAATTGAATAATTAGTGCTGATTAACTTGATTTTTTTGTATAAATAATAGTTAACAGCACTTTGTATCTGTGATCCTTTGAAGGCGAAAGGCCAAGGTACCAGATCGCAATAAACGCTTTACTGACATGGTGTTGGTTGAACTTGTGTTCTTTATGTATGTGGGGACTTCCCTCACTACATGGAAATGGGAGAGAGTAGGGATAATGCCACTGGTCGCACTCATTTGTAGTACAGTGCATACACAGTAGCCATCTCTGGGTCCATGTATACACTAGTCAAGACATATCAGACTCAAGTAGGAAAAACTGGTGGACAAGGATGAGGAACTAGGTACTGACTGGGCAAGTAGGGAAACAGCATGTTGCAAACCACCTGATTCTTGGGAAAGTACTGGAAGGTGTGGGGGAGGGGCATAACAACAGAGGTTATGCATGCCTCGTCAGCTTTCATCTAACCTCTCATTTGAGGTCTCAGTCACACAATACTGTAAGATCCCTGTCTGTAAGATAACCTGCATCCCGTAAGTCATGTCATTGCAGCAAGTCAGCATCATGCTCACACAGGCACTCTATCCAAAGGGAATGTTGAGTAGGACACATCTGACCTACTATAGCTTTAGGGGATAGTAGTGCAGCTACTGAAAATATCAAATGTGAAAATTCACCAGCCTGAGTTTTAGTACACTAATGTCACTGGCTAAAGTCAAAGGAGAGCTATCAAAAAAAAAATTATTGGAGGGAGGCGGGGAGGGAAAACTTAGAATGTACTGCAGGTCAGTATTATGAGCATCATCAGGATGTATATGAATTGAGTAATGCTATTGCTTACAACAGGAAAAAAAATAAAAAAAATGTAGAGAGGGGTAATCAGCAGACTGCAATGTATAACAGTATTAAGGGCCTATTCAGCAGCATGATTTTCAGTTGAATAACACTAGTGCTTACATTTACATGTAATATAGTTTAAAAAAATAAAAAAATTGGGGTTAAAAAGAAGCCATTTTTCTCAATAACCCACTCAGTTTTACCAATACAGAAGGCTGTGAAAATTTGTCAGGAGGCTACATAAATAACCCCTTTTGTGTTGCAAATAAAACAGGCAATAGACTTCACCTGCACATTCCCGACTTCTCTAATTTTCTTTTTCATCAGCCACAAAAATCACATTGCTGACACCCCTATATATATATATATATATATATATATATATATATATGGTTCTACCTGACTTCGTCGACAGCGCAGAAGACCGACAGCGAATTGAGCTCCAGAAGATCGAAACTAAGAAGACCGACGAATCGCGGGTTGCAGAACATCGACAATGCAGAAGACCGACACGACGGATGACAACACCAACGCCGAGGATGCCGACATGGGGAAAGGCTGTGTGAGTATGCGGTAGTGACGGACGTTAGGGTGCGAGGCAGGTAAGTGTGGAGATTGACGGTCTGTGGGGATAGGGGTGGGTTAAGTGAGTTAGGGTTAGGGCGATAGGTGGGTTAAGTGAGTTAGGGTTAGGAGCGATAGGGGTGGGTTAAGTGAGTTAGGGTTAGGGAGCGATAGGGTGGGTTAAGTGAGTTAGGGTTAGGAGCGATAGGCGGTTAAGTGAGTTAGGGTTAGGGAGCGGGTAGGTAAGTGTGCGATAGTGACGGACCTTAGGGTTAGGGTAAGGTTTAGTGTGGGCTTGTAAGGATTTTGGTGTGCTTGTGTTGTGTGTGTGGTTTGTGGAATGGGGATGTGTTTTGTTTTTAATAATTGTTATTGTGGTGTGTGCAGTGTATGGGGTTTCGTGTTTGTGTACCGTCGGTTATTTCGTTGTCGGTTATGTGTGGTTTCGTGTTTATGGACTGTCGAATATGTGGTGTCGGTGATGTGGTTGTCGGTGTTGTGTGGTTTCGGCTATGTCAGGTAGAACCATATATATATATATATATATATATATACATATATACACACAGATATATATGCACACACACACATATATAAGTTCCTTTCTTATTATTTAATAAATTTCACTGTGGTTCCTACTTCTAATTCTCTGGGAACAAACTAGAAATTTCAGCTTGTTATCTAAGTACATCCCGAGTATTTAGTAATGATGCATTTTAGATTATTAGCATTCTGATTACACTCAAAAATGAATGCACAGAAATATTCGAGAAGTGCAACCATTAGGGATGATATAATCACTCTCCTTTTCTTAAATGGACTTGTATATTGTTCCCCATACTGTTATGACTTCATTTTTAACTTTATAGACCAAGTCCCTTAGGTAATGTCTTTCAATAAACATATTGTTATCCAAATCTATTGTGTCAAAAATTCATATTATTCAGAAGTCATCCAGCAAACTCTAACCATCTTACTATACCATTCTTCTGATAATGAGGATGATTACTTGAAAAATGCAAGTAGAAATTAGAAAACGTTTTTCTTCTTCTTGTGAGTGAGAGGTGGGGTCAGGCACATTTCTACTGAAGAGTCTTCAGCAATCATGTCCAAAAACATGTATTTAGGAGTGGTCTAAATGCAAGGAAAACATTAAATCATTTGAATTTGATTTTCACGTGTTTCAACTGTTTTGACTTCTGGGATAACACATATTAGAAAAAGATGCTACAGAGTTTCAAAATTAACCTGCTACTGCTATGATTACTATGACTGCAGACATGATTATTTATTGTTAGTTCTGCTGTACGTCTAACAGTTTGTTTTTTTTTACTTCTTACAGTTTTGAAGCCCTTAGGCTAGCTATTTCAAAAATGGCATAAGCCATAAGCCAATGAGAGTATCTTCCAAAAGAGGTACCATGTTCAGGCACTAAACATGTTTTTGACAGCACTACAAAATTCCTGCACATCACCAGTTTTGCAAATGTGAAAATTTATATAAACCCATGACTGCATGCTGTCAGACTAAGTAGACCATACATTGTATACAAAAGTAAAGACCATATTTTGAGAAATGTGCTTTTTTGCTGTCCAAAACACTCAAATCAAAGTGCCAAGTTGCTTACTAATTAGCACCAAGACATTCATTAATTTTTCACAGGTTCATAGGTAGGTACTAGGCTATCTGCCCGAGGGCATTTATAAGCCTAGCCAGAGTGTGTCGGCTTTCGCCGCCCCATTGATGAATTAACTCCGCCTCTGTCAAGCAGAGCCAATGAAGTGATCCCAGGGGTGTATTTTCTGTTATCCATCCACTCATCAAGGTTTCTCTTGAAGAGTGTTAGTGAGGGGGTCTGCCTAATGTAGTTAGGAATTTTGTTTCAAAGCATGGGGGGAGTCTCTGTGACAGGAATCTATCCCTCCAGTGTGTTCTATTTTTTGTTGTGGCAAGGTTTAGCTCACTAGAGTGCGTGGCTCGCAGTGACTTGGATTTCTTTAGATGGAGCATGTCCATCAATTCTGAGTTGGATATGGCTTTGTAAGTCAGGCAGAGATCACCTCTGAGTAAGCGATATGCCACTGGGTACAGCCGGAGTTTTTTTAGTCGGGCTGCATAGGACATATGCTTGAGGCCAATAATCCTCTTGGTGAGGTACTTTTGTGGTCTTTCCAGATGTTGGAAGTGTCTTGTGAGGTACATCCCAAATGGGGCATTGTACTCTATGATGGGTCTGATGAGTGATGAGTAGAGGGGCACTATAACCTCTTTATTTCTAGATGCGAACCCTTTAGTAATTAGATGGGCCACATAGAAGGATTTCCTAACTACTTTGGCAATATGATTGTCAAAGGAGAGATTACTATCTACCTGGGTCCCCAGATCTCTTATTACCTTATTTGTATTAAGGGGTCTGCCACCTATGTGGTAATTTGTGGGTGTTTTGTTTTTCCCAAACGGGATGACTATGCATTTTTTTGGCATTTAGCTTGAGGCCATGACTTTGACACCAGGTGTCTGTCTCAGTAAGGCCTTTTTGGAGGATGTCCATGTCAGCTGGGGAGTCAATTATGGCTCCCAGTTTGACTGGTTTAGAGTCAGACCTGGAGCCTGCTATTCTTACCGTGTGAGTTCTGTCTTTAAGCAAGTTGGCAACCCATCTTGTGACGTAGGGGTTTATTTTCAGGCTGGTGAGTTTTTCTATAATAACCAAGTGAGGAATGGTGTTGAACGCCTTGGCGAGGTCAAGGTAGGCTGTGTGAACCACCTTTCCCGCGTCTATGGCCTTGGTGACTGTCTCAAAGAAGTCAACCAGGTTTAGTAGGCATGATCTGCCCTTAAAGACGAACTGGGTTGGGTCAAGTGTTTGGAGGTTCCCAATGTCTTTGTTAATGAGTTCCATGATGATGCACTCCATAGCCTTGCAGATCAGGCTAGTCAGGCTTATGGGGCGATAGTTACCAGGGTCAGTTGTGGCCCTTCCTTTGTGAAGTGGAATAACTGTTGCTGTGCACCATTCTTTGGGCACGTAGCCTGTAGAGAGGCTGAGGTTGAACAGCATGTTTAGGTGGGGGGTTAGTTCGTTCTGTAGTTTGTGCAAGACGCATCCTGGGACACCATCTGGCCCCATTGAAACTGTGTTTTTGGCTTTTGAAAGGGCTGTTTTCACCTGTGCATCTGTGATTTCCGGGACACTACACTTTTCCAGTATTGTTGTGGACCCTTTTGGAGGTAAGAGGGGGGTGAAGTTTGCACTGAATCTATCTGCCAGGATGTTGGCAATATCAGTAGGTTCAGTATATTTTGTGCTATTATGCACTAGTGCCACTTAGAGTCTTGACATAGCTAAAGAAGGCTTTGTTGTTATCTTTCGAATCCTTGGCTATTTTTCTTTCGAAGTTAGCCTTGGATGATTTTATGAGGGACCTTAGTTTCTTACCAATACTGATCAGGGATGTATTTTCTTCTTGGGATTTGCTTTTTTTTCTGAACTAGTTTCCTCCTTTTATTGTATAACCTGTTTATGGCAGGGGACCACCAGACTGGTTTCCTTCTCTTAGGTGAGTGAGTCTTGGTTTTGCTAGGGATGGCATGATAGCTGCTCATAGAGTGCATTTGTAAAGGATTCTGCATCTTGGGCAGCGTTATCGTTTAGCATGGGGGCTGTGAAACTTACCACCTCTGTCTTAAGTAAGGTGAAGTTTGCTTTAGAAGTTTTTCACTGTGGTTTCTTTGGTTGGGGTGTGGACATCCAAAGTGATTAGTTTATGGTTTGATCTAACCAGTGACAGGTTGACCTCTGGTGCGGAACATCTGTCACCCATGTTGGTGATGACCAGGTCAAATATGTTTTCACCTCTGGTAGGGGAGTTTACCAGCTGATCCAGAGCGTTTGTCTTAAATGTACTTATGTCTTAAATGATAGAGTCCCTGAAAAGCCAATATAGTCTAATACTCAACTCTGCATTTGTAATTCATTGGCATTTTTCCAGGCAAAAATAGAAAATCATTGTACAGAAAATATTTTCTTTTCTTTTCTATTCTTCGAAGTATTCACTATAAAGACATTACAAAATATCTGTTGTAGCTAGGTCACTAAGGAAAGCAATCACTGTGTTTTTTTCTCAGTTTTATTTTTTTGTTTCCATTCTTCCAAAATGATAACTTCCAACAATCTTACTGCAACAACCCAGCATTATACTTTCATACACAATGCATACACAGATATTTAATAAGACAGAAAAAATGATGGACAGACTGCATAATACAAGACTATATTTTCAAATATACATCTTAAAGGCTTCTTGTTTTGCTAAACTATAACAGCATTTTCATTTCAGGTAACAGTGGGTTTTTTTTCTAAATTTTGGTAAATAATGCCCTGAAAACATCCAGTGATTAAGAGACAAAGGGGGTGACATTTTTAATGCTCATATCCAGGGACAGTGATTTTCTATTTTTGCCTGGGAAAATGCCAATGAATTACAAACGCAGACTTCAATATTAGATTATATTGGCTTTTCAGGCACTCTATCATTTAAGACAAAAGTACCCATTCACCACAACCCATATTTCTTCTCACATATACTGTTTATAATCCTGTGAAGTTTGCTTTTGTGTGTGTTCTGTACCTATAAACTGTTTTAAACTTCAGTTTATGCAGACTGCCATTTTTTATCCACGTTTTAATAAGCATAATAATATAGCAGGAGAGCAACAGAATAAAACCTTGGGTTACCTTCAGAACAAGTAGGGTTTGTCTAACTAATAAAAGTAAGCTATGCAATTCATATGATTTTCTGTGCTGTCAATTCCTAAGGGAAAGTAGTTTACCCTCTTTTCAGCATTCAATAAAACTTGGTCAAAATTTCTGTTTTTTCCATTGATGAGCATTCCAGAGATACAGATGTGAATATAGTTTAGGACCAAAAACACTCTCAGATAATTCCTTATCACACTTAAAATGAATCTATGTGGCATTAACTGGAGACTGAATCTGTGTTTGTTGCAGAATAATGTTTAATTTAATTATTATTGTGGCACATCAAGAAAACACAATTATATTTGATATTAAATAGGTTGACTTTAAAGCTAAAAAAACATTTTTAATTAGTAAAGTATCACATATAAACAGACATAAATTAAACCAAATAGCTGTCTTGGAAGAATGCACTTCACAAATAGACGTATCATTTAAATCAAAATGAGATTCATGTAATTTTTCATCTTTAGTGATTAACATGAACTTAAATTACTACATGTGTAAAACCTGTCATTTTGTGTCTCATATTCATGCTAAATATACAGAATGGGCCTCATTTCCATCTAAACTTCTGGGAATCTTATTAAAATTAAATCACAGCTCAAATTACAGTTCATTACAGTGACAGACAATGCTCTTATTGCAGAAAACCTTGAACATATATTCAGGTTGTATATCTCACATATAATGAAGTCTAAACTTCTACAAATTTATACACAAGTCCAAATGACATTGATAGTTTTCTCATAAATTTTCTCTGACTATAGTCCTAAACTGCCACATTTTGAAGCTATAGTCAGATATGATCATCATTAGATCACTCTTTCAGTGGCCTAAGCTGTATGGGTTCTATCTTGCCTAGGCTATGACAACCAGCAAGCTTCTAAAGCTTAAGGGCAACTTCTGGACATCTTAACCATTGATGCGCTTCAGGAAAATGGTATAAAGTCACTTGTTAGGGTTCCAAACTTTCAGAATTTTCATGCAGCTGAAGTATGCTCCTTCCTATGGACGATGAGTGAACGATGGTCAGCTAATGCTTCCCCAAGAATACTGTCCACTTACTCAATTTTTGTGAAAAATTTACATTTTCTATCAGAAATTACTGCAAGACATTTGGACTGCTGTTTTTAGTGACCGTCAATAAAACTTTTTACGTTAAAATTTAAATTTTTAGTCCGGATTTCCTGTTAGGAAATTGTTTTTAAATTACTACTTTTTGAGAAAAAAAATGTACTTTTTGTCAAAAATTATTTCTATGGACTAGCTGGGGTTTCCACAAAAACTTTTATGTCAAGTTTAATTTTTCACTGAGGTTGTAACACCAACTTTTCAAGGCTCAGGTACTTGCTTGTCAAGCATTGTTTTTGGTACAGACATGGACAAGACGATTTGGTTCTTCTTGATCCACAAAAGGAAGAAAACTGCATGGGAGTTTTCAGTCTTGAAGCTGGCTTCCTCTTTGCCTCAGCTGTTAAGTGACTCTGCTGTGGCCATTTCAGGTATCTTGGACCATTCATCATTTTCTCTTGGTCCCTCTGGTGTTGCTCCTTTAGAAGCCTCTAAGGAGTGATAGACAGGCATGTCCCTGCAGCTGTTCAGTTGTCCTGTTTGGGCATGGGATAATCACACTTTTCCATATCAGAGAAGGAAGCAAACAAGGCTCTACTGTGAAGCCACCCTAAGGAACTCAATTTTCAGGGAAAGGACCATTATTCAAGTCAAACCTTCTGGGGGTGATGTCTCCAAGGAAAATAAAAGTTAAAAGTTATGCATTTTCCTATTCTGTATTTCAGAGGATAGACCAGGAAGATTAGCTGGGCATTGCCAAGAGTTTATTTCAAGCCTTTAAATCTTTACATTCTGAGTCTTTCTTCTGTTTTAAAGGAAAATATTTTCCTCTCTCTCTCACCGATTATAATCCACAGTCTGAAGGACAGGAATGTATTTTATTTATACTTTGTGGACAGTGTTAGTCCCACTATGCCACTGGCTAGGAGAAATTAGTCAGGGCACACAGGGAAATTCCTCTTTTCTTTGGGGGAGAGGAAGTAAATCACTCTCTGGAGCTGCCAGGTGACACTGGAGGGCTGCTACTGCAGTGCTTGTAATTACAAGGAGGAGAGTGCAGCAGTGATGGAGAGAGGTGCAGGAGAATACTAACTGAAGGAAGGAGATGAAAAAAGAAGTTATGTCTTACCATAACGTTCCATCTGTATTGTTGTTCCTCATCAGTCATTACGTATGGGTATCGGTTCTGACCGCGGAACTCAGCCGGCCATCTTCCAAGCTCACATCAGCAACAAACTCTCAAGCTAAAACTCTTACCCAGAATTCCCCTCTCCCTGTTACCTCAGATTGAGTTTGCAAGTCAAAAGAAGGCAGAGGCTACCTCTGGTCAAATGACCTAAAAGAACCAGATGGTGAGATCCACTAGAAGCCACAGGAGGGGGGAGGGGGAAGGAGGAAGGGCCGTAATGACTGAAAGAGGATCAACAATACAGATGGAACGTTATGGTAAGACATAACTTCATTATCTGATATTGTTAATCCTCGTTCATTCTTTATGTGTGGGACAGAGTTTCCAGCTACCTCTATTCCTGGGAGGCTCTCATGGAAGGACATTCCTGAGCACCATAGAACCAAAAGATGCTCTTCCCCTGGAAGCCAAATCCAATTTGTAATGATTGATGAAGGTGTGAGGCATAGTCCAAGTTGCAGCTGCACAAATGTCATGTAAAGAAGCTCTGGCATGGAAGGCAGCAGAAGTTGCCACCGACCTTGTCGAATAAGCCTTTATGGTAGTAGGCAATGGAATATTATGTTGTGTATAAATGAAGGTCACACAGTCTTTCAACCATCTAGCCAATGTGACCAGCAACAGCACATCCTAATCTAGGTCCAGAATAGGCCAAAAATACCTGGTCTGATTCACGAGAGGGCTTAGTCTTGTTCAAGTAGAAGCAAATTTGCCTGTGAATATCTAGGGTATGTAGGCAATACTCTCCTTTGTTTGAACAGTTGGGAAAGAAAACTGGCAATTCAATGGTTTGATTAATGGACATTTCAGAGATCACTTTTGGCAGAAAGGAAGGATTAGTTCTCAATGACACTCTATCTCTATGAAAAATCAAGTATGGACTCTTGATGCATAAGGCTTGAAGCTCAGAGATACATCTGGCAGAAGTAATGGTGACCAAAAACAAGGTTTTCCATGACAAGTATTTGAGGTCGCAAGAAGAAACTGGTTCGAAAGCTGGCATTGTCAAAGCTTGTAGAACTAATGACAGGTCCCATGGTTGAATAGGTTCTCTAAAAGGGGGTTTTAGATGATTTACACCTTTTATGAAGGTCTTGCATAATTTGTGTGACATAAGAGAGGAGTCTTGGACACCCTCATGGAAATTAGATATTGCAGCCAAATGAACTCTAATGGTAGAGGCCAATAGACCCGATTGAAATAGGTTGGCTAGATACTCCAGTACTATCAACACTGGTGCTGAAAAGGAATCTACTTGCTTTTCTTTCAGCCAAAAGGTAAATCTTTTCCACTCGCTTAGATAAGTAATTCTAGTGGAAGACTTATGAGATGCAATAAGGATGTCCCGTACTGGCAAAGAAAGATCATTCTGCCTGGCAATCAAGGGAACTGGAGGAGCCAAGCTGTGAGCTTCAGGCTGCCCAAGCTGGGATGAATCAGATTCTGTGGATGGGAGATCAACCCCAGGGTTGGATGGAGAATCCATGGTTGATCTAGCAGGTGAGGTCAAAGGAAGGGGAACCAAATCTGATGAGGCCAATATGGTGCTATGAGGATCACCTTGCTCTTCAACCGACGGGCTTTCTTCAGAAACTGGGGAATGAGGGGGAGAGTTGGAAATGCATAAAGTAGACCCGAGGGTCAATCGTGGATTAGAGCATCCCTGGGTGACTGTCCAGGAGGGGGAATCAGGGCAAAGTAGTTGCTGCATTTGTAGTTGGTTGGGGATGCAAAGAAGTCGCAGCAAGGAAGACCCCAGCGTTTGAAGATCTCCGCCACTATCAAGGGATTCAGGGACCACTCATAAGGTTGTAGAATGCACCTGCTGAGTCTGTCTGCTATCACTTTGGAACTCCCAGGAATGTGCATTGCTAGAAGAAAAGGGTTGGTAGCCATTGCTCATTGCCATATCCTCATGGCCTCTCGAGAGAGCGGGTAAGATTTGGTTCTGCCCTGTTTGTTGATGTACCAGACCACTGCCATGTTGTCTGATTGTATCGCAACAGTCCCAGATGGCAGCAGGGGATGGAATGCTTGCAACGCTAGAAGCACCGCCCTCAGCTCTGGAACATTTATATGCAGATGGGCCTCCAATTAGGACTAAGTACCTTGGACTGTCTGTCCCTGACATAGCCCCCCCCCACCCCATCAGGGAGGCGTCTGTGGTCACTGTAGCCTTGGGCTGCTGGGGGGAGAAGGGGCAAGACCATTGTGATGAGTTGTGGGTCATCCACCAATTTAAATCCTGTTTGCACCTGTGAGTCACCCGAATCTTGGCTGAAAGAGGATACTGAAAGGGATACCACTGGATGGGCAGCAGTCATTGTAGACGCCTCATGTGAAACCTGACCAGGGGGACAATACTGATAGAGACTGCCATGGAACCCAACAGCTGTAGGACAGAGTGAGCTGTGGATTTCTGCCTTGAAAGGATTGGGATCAGTTATTGCTTTATCTTTAAAATTCTGTGCTCTGGAATTGATGCTTAGGTTCATAGATTAGTACTAAGCTAACTGCCCTTGCGAGCCATTTTTGCCTAGCCAATTATCCCTTGTGAGATTCAAACCCTGCACCTTGTGTTTGTAAGGCAAACACCTTAACCATTACGCCACCCTCCCAACCCTGCTCTGCAATTCTTTGTATCCAAGATAACCCCTATGAATTCTGTGGACTGAGATGGGGTGAGATTGGATTTTTGCCAGTTTATGGTTATGCCTAGCCTTTCTGCAGCGAGGAGAGAGTATGCCAGGGCTTCTTCCAATAGATGTCTGGTGGGGGTGGAGATGAGCCAGTCGTCTAGGTATGGAAACACCTGGAATCCTTGTAGTCGCAAGCGAGCTGTGACAACTGCCATGCACTTTGTGAACACACTGGGGGCTGTAGAGAGTCCGAAGGGCAGTACTCTGAATTGGTAGTGACAAGCTCCCGCACGGAAGTGCAGAAATCGCCTTGATGGCCTGTCCACTTTTATGTGGTAGTACGCATCTTGAAGATCTATCAAGCACATCCAATCATCTTTTTCCAAAAGCGGGAGGATATACTGTATTGTGACCATCCGGAATTTTTGTACTCCACAATACACCGAGATCCAAAATTGGTCTCCAGTCCCCGGTTTTATCTGGCACCAAAAATAATCTTGAGTAGAATCCAGATCCTATCTGGTCTGGAGGGACTATTTGTATGACTCTTTTTCTTAGCAGCTTTGATATCTCTTATGCTGCTTCTTCCCTTTGACTGGGTGGAATGTCAGGTAAGTTTGTTGGGGGGAAGGATATAGATCGAAGGGAATATAATAACCTGTGGTTATTATCTTTTGTACCCAAGAGTTGGTTGTGAAGGTTAGCCAGGCAGAAGGGTACAAAGAGAAATGACCCCCAACCACCTCCAGAGGAAAGGAGTTGGGCCGCTCTTCAGGAGAGCTGGTAGGATTCGCCAGGAAAAGAGTCCCTGGAACCCTGGTTACGCAGACCTCCTCTGCTCGATAAGGGCGTCTTCCCTGTGAGTTTCCCTCTTTGCCACTAGGGAAGAACTTGGCCTGTGTGTCATGGAAAGAACCCTGAGACTTTTTGTACCATATCTTCCCACTCTTCTGGTTTCTGGAGAAAGCAAGTTGAGGGGAAGAATAACAGACACCCATGGCAAAAAGGGTCTTACCATCCTGTTCACATCTGGCCAGTGTGCTTTTAACCTTGGGTCCAAACAATGAAGAGGCTTCGATGGGAGCGTTGAGAAAGGAAGCCTTGAAGGGTTCCGCGAAATTACATAAGTGCATCCAGGCGTGTCGTCTCAGAACAACGCCTGAACTCACCACTCTAGCTGCTCCTTCTGATGCGTGAGATATCAGGCGCATGGAGAAGTTAGATATCAATTCAATGGTAGCCAGCTGAGAGGCCACTTTGTACCTCATTAGACACGGCACCAGCCAACGTTTCAGAGAGCTCAGAAATTAAATCCCTTTGAAGCCTGGCAAAGTGTGCCATATAATTCAGGGACCTGATTGCAAAGGTCGCTGATGCAAAAGTATGCCTCCCTATTCTGTACAGAGCCTGGGACACTCTGTTGGATGGATGGATGGATGGACAGTCTGGCTTTCTTTTTCCGCCAGGTCTTTCTTGGTTGCAGCCGCCACCACCAGAGCATCTACAGGAAGACCTTTGGACCAATGGGGGTCAGTAGCAGGAGGGGACAACATTTTATCTAGTGTCTGGGGAATGGCCACAATGGTGTCAGGAGCCTACCATGCATGCTGCACGATGAGCCGGACCAGTTCGTCGGCAGGTGGAGTAACCCAGGGGGTAGGGGGGGGCTGGGTGCGAAAGGCCTGCAGGAACACAGACTCATCAAAGGTTGGGTTTGAGGGCTGCCAGCCACCTCTCTGTTTAAGAATTTCGAGAATATCACCAAAGGATACCTCAGAGGGTGAGTGAGGGGACTCTTCCCCATCATCAAAGTCTGTGTTTTTGGTAAGGGGCTCCTCTGTGGAGTCCATGTGCTTCCTTGTGCATGAGCTTTTTCGATGAACTTCCTCACAGGGGAGAAGCTGGGGAAGACAACGGAAAAGGGGTTTCCTGTGGGAGTATATCCTGAGGCCCTTGCACCCGGTGTCCTCTAGGAGCAACTTGTGTACATTGCAGTCCAGAGGAGGGCAAAGAGATTGATAGAACAGTATTGCCAGCTGATGCCAAAGCCTTTTCCATTAGTTGGAAGGCTGGTCCACCTGAAGAGGGGTGAGTGTCCAGGACAGGGGTCATCCCCTCCCCTAAGTGGCTCAGCCTGCCGACTCGGAGTCCCTGGATGGCTGTGAAACACCAATTTACATACGCCACAGCTGACATCCTGTATGATAGCAAAACTCTCCTGCCATGAAGGCAACTGCGGTTCCTTAGTGAGGTCCATAAAGGGAACCATAGAGGGGGAAGACTGTGCTATATCAAGGGGCTTCAAAGGCAATGAAGGAGGAGAATAAGTGGGGGTCTTTTGCAAAGGGTGATCACCTCCCAAGGAAGGATAGGTCCTGGGGGGGGGGGATACCTCTGGCCAAAAGCACTTGATCCACAAGACGCAACACGTCATGTTCAGAGAGGCTTCTAGTGGATTTCATGGACATGGCTGAGGGAGAGTCAGGTCTATCCAAAGATGGGGCAAGCTCGGTGCCCACCTCACCAGTCTGCACTGAAAACAACGGGGCCATAAGGGACTGAACTACAGGTGTCTGCACAGAGGAAATCATCGGTGCCGAAGTCATGGTTTGCACCAACGATAAGGTCGGTGCCAAAGTGGTTGTCGGCACTGAGGCTGGAACCAAAAAAATTGGTGTAAATAACTGAGTTGTCAGTGCAGAGAGTGTAGTTGGTGACGGGTAAGTTGTCGGAGCCGATGTGGTAACAGTCTGCATCGACTGGATAGTCAGTGACAGTGGATAAGTCTGAACCGAGGAGCCCCTCGGTACCGATTTGGTAAAGGACATGCTAGTTGGTGCCAAAATCACAGATGGCACCGATGGCCTCGGTGCCGAAGGTCTAGGCACCGAGAGCGCTGGAGCCAAAAAAGTCAGATCCGAAGTTTAAAGCTTAGCCTTCTTGGGTCTCGGTTGGTCGGAGCCCCTAACAGGGGATGAAGGAAGAGACTTGGCCTTTGTATGTTCATCAGTCTTTTTCTTATGGGATCTTGAAGGGGTTGAAACCTCCAACCCAGAAATAGCCTCTGAAAAAGGAGATTTAAGTAGCCCCTTCAATAAAAAATTATTTTTTCTCTCAATCAACGTCCTGTTAAAGAAATTCTTACAAATTCCACAGGGCGGGTCAACTGATAAATGAGGCACACCCAAGCAATAGACACACATGGAATGTGCCTCTGAAGTAGGCAATTTATGGCCACAATCTGAACATCTCTTAAATCCTGGACTACCTTTTTTATTTGCCATGTTAGGAAAGAAGGAAAATCAGAAAGAATACCAGCAATGGTACAAGAAATACCCGAAGATAAGAAGGAAAAGGGGTTTATCAACGATGGTAAAGAAGAACTTACCTCGCGGTAAATAGGAGGAAGGGGATTGAAAAGATTCAAGAAGGGATTGTCTCTAAATGTGATAAGGTAAGAGAAAACAATCTAGTAACTTTTCTGAGAGAAAAAGTTGTTTTAGATTAGTATGCCAAAAAATATTGTACTTAGCTCAAGAGAAGTAGCTTGACATGACCGAATGGCGATGCAGCAAATGAAATCTGGGGCAACAGGGAGAGGGGAATTCTGGGTAAGAGTTTTAGCTCGAGTGTTTGTAGCTGACACGAGCTTGGAAGATGGCCAGCTCGGTTCTGAGGTCGGAACAGATACCCACACGTAAGGAATGAACGAGGATTAACAATATCAGATTAACTATTACAAAGTTGGAAATTGGAGTACTGGTGACACAAGTGCTGACAGATTTGATGTACCACACAAAGTCAAAGTTAGAAGAGGAAGTATCATGGAGTGACATGGTGGAGAGATTATTAAAGAAGGAAAACTGAGGTTGGAAACAGAAACAACAGCTGGTGAAGGATAAAACTGAAGGTATTCTTGGTGGGGTAGCCAATTTGATGGTTTACCTCCACAACAGGGTATTTTGTTACAAGAAATTAAATTATGCAGATGCAGCAAGGCAAGGAAGAATGGAATAAGGAACTGACAGGGGGACAAACATTTGCAGTTTCTCAACAGCCACCGAGATCAGTGGTAAGAATAAATAATAAAAACAACTGTAGTGTGAATAGAGATGACATTATGGATGATATTATTTTGCCACTAGGGTTTAACATCAAAGGCAAAACAACTTTAATTCATTTGGGAGCTGAAAGATTTTGCAAAGTATCATTTCTAAGCTTTAATGTTCTAGAAAAATGTATGATTGAGATTAAAAAATGAAATGCAGTAGAATCACTGAAAAACTATTTATTTCAGATGTTAGGACCACAGATAAAAAAGAAAACAAATGTGCAATTTATGACTTCAGATATAGATAAGCATGCATTAAAATGGTTTTCTCTTACTAGTAAAGCACATGAGATAAAAAAAAATAGATTATGAAAGAAATGCATGGACAGGGGGGTGAGAAGTGTGGTTAACAATGGATGTTAATGATGGGAAAATTCAAGTTATTTTCAAAAACAATGTAAACACAGGACAAAGCACCACATAGGAGATGATCAAAATTGATTGAATAAAGTTATAATAGAGCATTTTACTCAGGTTCAATTATAAAAGTAAAAACACTGCACCCCTTGCTTTTAATGCCCATTACTCAAGTCACATGATACTTCACCCTGATTCACTTAAAGGAACATACATCATAATTAATACATGCACCACAAATGTGCAATTTCAAAGATAAAATAAAATATTTCCGATACATCGTTTAATTGATGATATAGATTTTGTTGTCTCAGTATTGGTTTAAGAGGAATTATAACATTCAGAACCAATCTATTTGTACCATTTAACTGCATAAATCCAGTTTCTCTCAGCCGCCTCTGTCGAATTGACAATGTCACGATCTCTTTTATTATCTAACTCCAGTTCTAAAACAATAAAATTAAAATTATGTCCTTCACCCATTTTCATGACATAACATCTTATTTATTTATTTTATTTCTAATACAACTATTGTGAATAGTAAATGGGATTGTATTAGGTACTACTGCCAACCTAAAGCATGTTATTTCTGTGTGGATGAAAATTATTTAGTAGAAGACTCTAGCAAACAAAGGTGTGGCCAACATGGAAAGAGAGGACATACAGCAAAACTTTATTTGTAGTAAATGTACAGAATTTAGACCCTGCTGGTTTCACTGTCCCATATTAGAAAAAGAATGAATAGATGAAGAGGAAAGCTCAGAAGAAATACAAATAATAGAAAATATTACTACAGAAGATGTTGAAAGAGAAGGGGTAAGTGGAAAGTATACAGTGAAAAGGTAGCTAGAGAATAAATAAGAATTCAAAGTGAAGTAAATAATATACAAGAAAAGAACAGATTTGCACGTTTAGAAAGTGAAGAGTCAGGATAGAGAGAAATGGAGACAGGAGAAGAACAAAATGAAAAAACATTTGGTGGGTGACTTAAGAGAAGGAAAAGAAAAATAAGATCTGGAAGTGAAACAAAAATGAAAGTATGACATAGGTATTTTAGCATTACATGTGAATTGCATTATAAACACTGTAAGATGTTTGGTGGTGGAATAAAATAAAAATGGATGTTTTTTGCTTGCTAGCTACCATATGTAACATAGAAGAAAAAAGGGAAAATAATACAGGCGGTATGGGGGGGGGGCTGCAAATCACTTGGTCTGTAGGAAATGAGACATGCTCTGGAATAGGAATTCTTATAGAAATGGAGAAATAACCAATTTGGATGCAAAAACTGTAGTATAAGGAAGGATTGTGATATATATAATATGAGAATGACACAAACATGTGTAAGATTAATAGTAATTTATGCTTATACTAATATGATGGAGAGAAAACACTGGTTTCAAGACATTAAATAATGTGTTAGTAAATATGTCAGTAGTGACGGTACAAGAGTTTAACTGTAACTAAAGGAAAGAAAATGGAAAAATAACACAGGATATCAAGATGTTAAATAAATTAATATGATGTGGAGATTTAAATGCAGCATAAAATAAAGAATGGGCATATAAGAGGGGAATTTTTAAGAATACAATTGATAATACAGTTTAAACACATGAAAGAAATAACAGGGGCAGAGTTTCAGATCATAGAGCAGTATGGGCTAGACTATAGGAAGACAGAGAAATAATAAAGAAGGGAAATGTGATAAAAAAGTTTAACTGCAGAGTTTGGGGATAGAATAAGAGAAAAAGAAATATCATATGACAATTAGACCATTTTCTAAAGACTGGACACAGTAATGGTTAATGCATTTACAAAAGTGTAAAATATATTTAGAAGTGGAAAGAGAGAGATAAAGAATAGAAATAAGATGAAATACAAAGAAATTGTATGGGATTATGACAAAAACTTAGAAGAATGAAATGACAAAATAGGGGAAAAAAGAAACAGATGTATGAAAAAATTAAAATGATGCTTCATATGCAAAGACTTTTTTTGTGAAATGAAAGAAATAAAATGTTTCCCTTAACTTAGGAAAAGAAGTGAAAATGAGTGAAGTATCATGTGATGGCCAAGGCAACATACAATACAAACAAGTGGATATTATGGAAGTGGTAAAGAATTTTGTAGAGAAAATATAAGAAAAAGAGAAATTGGATGGGCAAGCAGAAAGAAAAGTGAAAAAAATCAGAAAGAGTAATGATTTTCAGGAAATTATATAACTATAGATGAAATAGGGAAGGTGATAAAATAATGTAAGAATGAATCAGAACTGGGATCAGATGGTATACGTTATAAGTATTGTAAAGAAATGAATAAAGATGAAAAAGAGTTTTTTTTAAATAATATTAAATGAATAGATGAAGGAAAGTATAATGGAACACATATGTAGTACAGTGATACAATTTATATGGAAAAAAGGATGAAATAAATTTAAAAAATTGGTAGCTATAAAACTACAGAATACTGACTACAAAATATTTATGAAAACACTACAAAAAAGGATCAAAAAGATACTGGATGAAGTAGTAGGAAAATAGATCCATAGTATGAAAGGAAGAGAGGTGAAAGAAATGTTAATTATAGCAAAAATGGTAGTAGAGATAACACTAAAAAAAATAAAGGTAAACTGAGAGTATGTGATGTAGCCTTGGAAAAATGAGCCATGAAACAATGTGGCAGATTTTGGAGGCATATGGCATAGGAGAACAAATATTAATCTAATAAAGAAATGTTATGGAAACTCTTGGGCAAAAGTTATAATGAATGAAAGGATGAGAAAAAATAAATACTAGATTTCCAATGAGTAGTGCTTATTTGAATTAGTAATGAATGCAGTAGTAGTGACATGCACAAGTTAAATGAGGGAGGCAGGGTGTGAAATGGAATTAAATGTTACCAATATGTCTGATATATGCAGATGATTTAGCTCTAAAAACAAAAATATAAAGGGTGGATAAAGTGAGGTTGTAATAAGGATCAAAATGCTGTTAAGAAAACAGGTAGTACATGGGATTTGGTGAGATAAAAAATAAAAAATTTCACAATAAAGGAAATAAAGATTTTGGGAGCGACATCTGGTGAGTATGTAATAACTCAATAGGGAGGCAGATTGTAGAACAAATAATTAAAAACTTTTCCACCAAGTTAACAGTTTACCATTTCAGAAAATGACATATGATGAACATTTGCATATTATTAGGAAAAATAGCATATGGGGGGTACATGCATCCCAATCAAATGGATAAACAGTTATTACAGAAGGTTTTAGCTTCATTTGCAGCATAAGGCCAACCCCAGTAACAAGAATGATAATTTAGAATGAAAAAGAAGGTGGTTAGAATTTAAATAATCCAGTGGTACATTTAGCATCTTTGCATTTATTTTTGGAAATGAGAAAGTTGAAAGAAAGACAAAAATAAATGATAGGCAAGATGCTATATGAAAATAAGAAAATGCATAGGTATTAAAAACGGGTCTACTACGGTTGATTGAAAACTCACTTGACTGAAAATTAAATTACTAGGACCAATTCACTGAAAGCTCACTTCACTGAAAACTCAATTGACTGAAACTCATTTCAGTGAAAGTCATAAATGGCCTTTTCCCCACTGTAGTGTGACCCTGGAGTTAGTATATAAAGTAAGGGGGTGTGGGGGGGTGAAGCCCCCCACATATCTTGGTTATATATTCTCTTTTAGAAACAGTTATTTATTGCACTTGTAAGTATCACTGTGTATAGTTTAAAATGTTTATAATATGCGGGGGGCTATGCCCCCCCACACCCTCCTTACTTTATATACTAACTCCAGGGTCACACTACAGTGGGGAAAAGGCCATTTATGACTTTCAACTAAATGAGTTTCAAAGAAATGAGTTTTCAGTGAAGTGGTCCTAGTAATTTCATTTTCAGTCAAGTGAGTTTTCAATCAACCATAGTAGACCTATTAAAAACAGGGAAAAGGACAGAAAAAAGGGACACGATGTAAGAAAAAGAATATAACTAGAATGATATTATGGAAAGTGAGTGGGGATGATGGGAAAATAATAGTATAATAAGATTTATTTGCATGTACTCGTGAAAGGTATTAAAAGAAGATAACAAAAGGAAATAAAAAAAGAAAATTATTTGAAAATGTTTATAAATAGAACATGTTTATGAAGAAAGAAAAAGAATATGAAATATAAGGTGATGGAAAAATGTGTTCAGATTATTGAAGAAACAAGATACTTTTTTTTGGATTGTAAACAGAATATAGAATTTTGGGAAAAGTTTAAAAATTAATATAAATGGAAAGGAATTAATTTTATAAATATGATATTATATGGGAAGTATGATAAAGGAATGGGATATTGATAAATGGGATAAAGCATTGTTTGTGAAAGGTCTATATTAGAACACCGAAAAAAACAAATGTTGACCGGCTTAAAACCTGAAAATGCCGTTCATCAAAATCACTTTTGTGGGGGCTGAGCCCTTCCACACACACACACCGCTGCTAATTATATATACCAACTCTGAGATTGCACTACAGTGAGGAAAGGGCAAATTTTCCAATCTTCACTGTACAGCAATCTCACAAAAAACACCTCTATGAATGGCATTTTCGAGTTTTAAGCAGTTTGATATTTGGTCTTTTCGCTGTTCTAATATAGACCCGTTTGTGACAGTACGGGTGCTGAGAAAAAAAGATGTGAGAATTTGTTATATAACAAGAAAATGGAATTGGGTAATGTATTAGGTAAAAAGATGGTTGTATGAGAAAGGGTAGAGGATAGAGGGTAAATGTAAAAGAATGAAAGAAATAGAATTGTTTATTTTGTGCTGATAACTTGTAAATAATTTTAAGTATGAATGTAAAAAAAATAAGAGTGAAATGTTTTTGTTTAGATGGTATAAAATGAACATAAATGTTAATAAAGCAAGCTTATTCTTCTCGATAAGTGCCACTGGATCTTTTACATGCAACTCAAAAAAGCTGTAGGTTCAGAGCAGAAAGTAAGTACAGTTGTATACACTTACCATAAATGTAGATGTTCGAGTGTATTCACTGTTGCAATCATCACATTTGGGTTATCCCTGCCAGGGTAGCCCTCGGCCAGCCCAAATACCAGAGGCGTAAGTATTTCTGTGTCAGTTGCTGTCACTTCAGAACTGACGTCAGGTCGTCAGTAGTATAAAGTAAGGCAGCCAACATCATTACATCAGTTTTTCTTGCCCTAACCTGTCAGGAGCCCCCCAAGTAGGAGGCCAGGTTCTGGTGGAAGAACCCCACCAGTAGAAAGCAAATACCAATATGTCCCTTGTGAGGAAAGAGAAGAAAGGGGGATGGAGGGAGGGAAACCAGGACTGCAACAGTGAATACACTCGAACATCTACATTTATGGTAAGTGTACACAACTGTACTATGTTCTTCATGTTTCACTGTTGCAGTCATCACATTTGGGTTGATTCCCAAAGCTGAGGAAATGGCTGGAGGCAGTCAAAGAAACTAGGAGCTGGCCAGGATGCCCTGCAAGACTGTAGAGGCAAACCCTGGCCTGGATTTGGAGAAGAGAGGCAGGTGGTAATGTTTGGTAAAAGTATGAACAGATGTCCAGATGGCAGTCTCCAAGATGTCCCTGGTGGGGACGCCTCTGAGGAAAACTGCAGAGGTAGAGGCTGCTCTGGTGGAGTGAGTCCAGACCCCCTTGGGGGAGGCTTTCCATGTTGTTTGTAGCAGAAATGGATGCAGTGTGTTATCCATTTGGAAATGGTTTGTTTTGAGGTGGTTTTGCCTTCTGCCCTTGTAGCAAAGCTAGCCAGCAATTGATCAGACTTTCTGAATGATTTAGTCCTGTCTAGATAGAATCTGAGCTGTCTGGGCACATCTAGAGAGTGCAGGATCCTTTCCCCCTTGTTCTGGGGATTAGGAAAAAAAGGTGGGCAAATGAATGGATTGGTTAAGTACCACACTGGACACCACCTTGGCTATAAAGGATGGATTAGTTCTGAGGGACACCCTGTCAGTATGGAAGATGATGAAGGGTTCCACAGCCATGAGCGCTTGCAGCTTGGAGTCTTCTGGCTGAAGTGATGGCCAGAAGGAATGCTGTCTTCTAGGAGAGAAATTTTAGCTCTGCAGTAGAAGCTGGTTCAAAAGGGGGCAAGGTGAGATTTTCCAATACAAAGTTAAGGTCCCAAGCAGGGGTTGCTGCTCTTCTGGGTGGCCTCAAATTGCTATCCCCTCTTAGGAACGGTCTGCTCAAAGGGTGTGAGAAAAGGAGCTTCTCAGTGGGGAAATGAGCAGAAATAGCAGAAGCATTATTTTTTATAGAGGAGAATGACAGGCCACTGTGTAGTAGGCCAGCTAAGTAATTCAGGATGAGAGGGAGGGTGGGCTGTGCCATACTGGCTCCCTTAGCATGGATCCAGGAGCAGAACCTTTTCCATTTGTCAGCATAAGACTATCTAGTGCTAGGGCGTCTGGCCTCACTGATAAAATCTAGACCCTGTTTACTCGGGTTGGCAGATTGATCCAGGGTTAGGGAAATAAGCCAAGCTGCCAAATTGAGTGTCAGTTGTGAATGCATAAATTCCCCTTCCCTCTGGGTCAGGAGATTTGGAATCTGAGGAAGATGCCACAATGGCAGTGGGGACAGGCTGTGCAGCAAGAGGTACCAGTGCTGGTGAGGCCAGTCTGGAGCTATAAGAACTGTCCTTGCTTTTTCTCCTTTATTTTGAGCAGTACCCTGGGGATGAGAGGTAGTGGAGGAAAGGCATAGACCGATAGATTGACCCAGGGGAAGTACAGGGCATCCACTTTCCAAGCCATGCAGTGATGCTCCCTGGTGCAGAATTTGCTGAGCTGATGGTTGGTGTGGGAGGCAAAGAGGTCAGCCTTGGAGGTGCCCCATTTCTGAGTTATTAGTGTGAAGGTTCTTTTGCTGAGCTGCCACTCATGTGGGTCCAGGAGATTTCTGCTTAATTGATCTGCCAGAGAGTTGAGAAAGCCTGGTAGGAATTGTGCTAACAGGTGCAGTTGCATGGCAGAGGCTGTGTGCCAAAGGGTCATGGCCAACCTTCACAGAGCGTAGAA
This sequence comes from Protopterus annectens, assembly GCF_019279795.1. Taxonomy (NCBI): domain Eukaryota; kingdom Metazoa; phylum Chordata; order Ceratodontiformes; family Protopteridae; genus Protopterus; species Protopterus annectens. The sequence goes on along the minus strand of NC_056745.1, from coordinate 648,415,709 downwards.
GTGAGTCCCTCCCTGCTTGTTGATATACCTCATCACAGTGGTGTTGTCTGTTTTGATTAGGACAGCCTCTGGGGAGAGAAGGGGTGCAAAAGCTATCAAGGTGCGCTGGACAGCCATCATCTCTTTTTTGGTTGATGTGCAGAGGGATTTGCTGTTGGCTCCATTGGCCCTGTATGCATCTGCAGTCCAGGTGTGCACCCCAAGCATAGTCTGATGCATCTGTCGTGAGGGTCTGGTTGGCAGGGGGGTGAGAAAGGCAATCCCTTGTTGTGGGAGCATGCTGTTGCCCACCAAAGAAAATCTTTTCTGAGGCAAGGAATTATAGGTATAAGAGTTTCCAAGTCTTGAGAGTGTTGACACCAAAGGCTTAGGTACCACTGAAGTTTCCTCATATGCAGACTGGCATATGGAATGAGTAGTATGCAACATGCCATGAACCCCAGAGCTTGCAGGATCTTCCTTGCAGATAACTGGGGCCTGGTGGCTAGTTGACAGAAGTAGGCTGTCAGGAAAATTTGTTTTTCTGGTGTAAGGAATGCTATCTGGGATGCTGTGTCCAGGCTTGCTCCCAGGAAGATAATCCTTTGGGTGGGCACCTGTTTGGATTTCTTTTCATTAGTTGTGTTCCCTAGGGAGGTTTGTAGGGTCTTTACAAAGGCCAGGTGCTTGAGCAGCTTTTCCTGAATGTCTACCTGAATAAGGCAGTCATCTAAGTATGGGTAAATCTGGATATTTCTTTGTCTGCAAAAGGCAATGGCCAGAGCCAGACATTTTGTGAAAACTCTAGGAGCAGTAGATAAGCCAAAGTGAAGCACAGAGAACTGAAAATATTGAGATCCTGCCCTGAAATGGAGATATTTCCTACATGATTCCCTGATAGAGATGTGGAAGTAGGCCTCTTTTAGATCTAGGGTGGCTAGTCAAGCGTCCTTGGACACCATCTATTGCAGCTGCTGGAGGGTGAGCATTCTGAATTTTGGGATCACCAGGAAAGTGTTTAGAATTGATAGATCAAGGATGGGGCACCAGGTACCCTCTTTTCTGTGTACCAGAAAAAGTCTGGAGTAGAAACCTTGGCCTATGTGTTCTGCAGGAACGTGCTCTACTGCCTTCACAGAAAGCAGGGAAAGGATTTGTTTTTGAGTCTCTGCCCACTGGTTTGGATGGATATCTGGGAACCCTTTTGGGGTTGGAAGAGTGTGGAAGGAAAATTTGTATCCCTGAGACACTATGTTCAGAACGCAGTAGTCATTGGTAATGGTGGCCCAGGTGCTTGCGTGAAGGGAGCATTTTCCTCCTAGGGGTAAGTGAAGGTGGGCAGAGGGAGGGGGTGGGGGAGGTGAGTCATTGTGAGTTCTTACCATAAGGGGGTGGCTTAGAATTCTCTGGTTTTGAAGTGGAGGTAGTCTACTGCTTAGATCTCTGCATTCCCTGTGGCTGCTGTCTGGGGGGGGGGGTCTGGTTCCCAAGGCCTAGGCTGGACTGGCTTAGTGGGAGCAGGAAAGGACCAGTGTTTGGTGGGACAATACCTGCTGAACCTGGGTGGCTGGACCTGTAAGAAATCCTTAACTTGTTGCATAGATTTTGCTTTTTCTTCCATCCTTTTTAAGACCTTTTCTGCGACAGTGCCAAATAAGTTGTCTTTGTGCAAGGGGACATCCAACAATTTACATATGACATGGTCTGGCAGGGGCTGTTCCTTAAGCCATGCATGCCTTCTAATGACAGATCCAGTGACTTCTGCCCAGCAAGAAGCTTCTAGGGTGTCAAAACCAGTGCAAAGTGTGTTTAATTACTTGACTTGCAAAATGCATTAACTCTTGTAATTCTTTAGATTCTGCCCAAGCAGGAAAGGAAGACATTTTTGTTTGAGGAGTTCCAGGGTATGTTGCTGAAATTTTAGCATATGGAACTGACAATTTAGTGCCCTGATAGCAAGAGTAGCTGAGGTGTATACTTTTTTACCCCATCTATCTAGTGCTCGGGAATCCCTATTCGAGGGGGTGGGATTCTTAGCAGAGTTTGCTTTAATCCCTTTAGGCCCTTGAGAAATTACCTCAGGGTCAGCAGTAGGATTTTAAAAAAGAAATTTGTGTGAGTCAGTGACTCTATAGTACCTGTCTGGTTTTCTGGGTGCAGGAGTCAAGCTGGATTACAGGAAAACATCCTCCACAACATCCAGGACTGGGGGGATGGGCCAAGGGTCTGTGTTGTGAAAGATCTAAGAATTCCCTGAGTCTCTTTTTAGACTGAGGGTAGTCTTGACTCTCTCATTGGAAATGCTCCCTTAAGGTATGCAGGGTTTCCCCAAAGGAAAAATCCTCTAGGGGAGAGGCTGAAGGGATGGAATCCTCTGCATCAGAATCCTCATAAGTAGAGAGGGGTTGCATGTCTTTATATTCAAATGCATCAGAGTCATCTGACTAGTTCAGACAAAACTACAGGGGACATATCTCTTTTTCTTTTGAACAGGGTAGCTTGGCTTCCCCTGATCAGCATGATAAGGTCTTCCACCATTTTAAGCATCTGAGACTGAGGCAAGGAAGCAGGTACCTGAGACTGGGTCGTCAGTTTCTTAGATGTAGTTCGTACCCTGGGCCTAAGAAACTCGGTCGTTTTCGAAAGAACGGTAGTTGCAAAAGAAGACGTCGGTTTGTGTCAAGAATCAGTAGTGTAAAGGACTTCCTCGGAGGCCGGTGCCTGCTCAGCAGCTCCGGACCCATCCAAGGTAGAAACGACCGCAGGATCCTTAGTCGAAGAAGACTTCTGCAGCATATCAGACTCTGAAAGGGTCTCGGTAGCGGCCTGCGAATCCACAGAAGTGGGCATCAGGGGGTGCAAAAGCGCCTCACTGAGGACCAGAGAACTGAAGACTAGCTTAATGGAAGCATCGTCTGTGACTTTGGACCTGTGCAGTCTGTCGCTGACTTTATCTTTACTTTTTTTGCAAGATCTGTCAGATGGCATATCGAAGCCGTATCGGAATTCGAGGACTGTAAGCGAAAATATCTGGCTACAATAAGGGCCCGACTATGGATAGTTCTGGCGTTGAACAAAGCACAGAAGTGACAACGGGGGACGTCGTGGTCTGGGCCTAAACAAGTGATGCAGTAAGAATGGAAGTCTCGGTGTTGTATTTGCTTTCCATAAGCGAGACAATTATTAACTTTTTCTGACATTGGTTAGTGCAGGAAAAAGGATCTGCAACAGGGTACTTAGCTGTAGAAGACTTCAACTTCAATTTGGTAGACAAAACTGAGGTAGTGTCCAACCGGCACTCGTGCGAACTGCTTCTGCTTCGGGGTCCACGGCAAGAAAGACTGATGCAAAGGTGTTGGCTGCCTTACTTTATACTACTGATGAACTGACGTCAGTCCTGAAGCGACAGCAACCAATGCAGAAATACTACGCCTCTGGTATTCGGGCTGGCCGAGGGCTACCCTGGCAGGGATAACCCAAATGTGATGAATGCAACAGTGAAACACGAAGAACATCCTACAACCAAGAAAAACTCTGAAAGATATCTACCCATTGATATTTTTATCAGTAATAGACATGCTACCAAAAAGGGCTCTTAAAACCAAAAAAATATTGCATATATAAGCCTGAAAACACTGTGTTTTAGCAGTTCTGAAGAAGTCTTTTTGGCAGACAAAAGTGCTCAACTTTATTAAAGTTTTTTTTGTTTTAATAGCCCTGTTTGGTAGTATGTCTGTTATTTATATAAAATCAATGGGTTGATCTCTTTCAGAGTTTCTCTTGGTATTTGATCTTTTACATGCACTTGAGCTACAACCAATTAAGGCAGATGGGACTTCAGTTTAATGTTTCATCCAAAGACTTAGATTGTATTTCTCAAGTTCCTATCCCAGAGAAAGTGTTATCTGACTCTGAGAAAAAGTTTTTTCAGATTCCCCACCTGAATATGTGAATCTTTTCTGATAAAATTACCAGAATGAAGGAATTATTTCAGTACCAGCAAAAAAGAAAAAAAATGCCATAATCCAAGTAAAAATATTATGGCTTATTGCAGGTGGATTTTCTTTGACCTCCAGCTCTTCTTCTTGGTTTGCCAGCATCACAGGATGCTTCCTTTGCAGCCAGTAGTTACCTAATAGTCAGACACATGTACTTTACAAATCTGACAAATTATATAAGGCTCCTCAGACCTAAAAACTTCTTATTTTCAAACCCTAGATCAGACTCCAGGGTGATTTCTCCTTCAAAAATTCTTCTGCCAAACATGTTTTGACAGCTAATCATATGCCTTCTAAAAAAGATGGAAAAGTTTGTGACAGGTTTGGGAAGAAAGTTTAGATTTCTTCAACCTTTACTCCCTTCAGAATAGTGAATTATCAGGCTCACATGTCCAAGTTTCTGCTGGGTTTCTTTGACAATACAAGAAAGTTAACTGCTAAACTTTCTTCTCCTGAGACTAAGACATCTCTGGATTCTTTATCTTTGGTAAAACAGGTAAACAGACACTCTTTAAAATGTCATGACACTGCTGATACTGTTTTTACAGCAGTTGCCACTAGGTTGGTGATGAGAAGATCTGTCTATGCTTCCAGAATCTCACAGTGTGTGTCAAATTTGAACTCTATAATGCCCACCTAGATAAAGATGTATTGTTTGGCCCTTCCTCTGATGAGGTTACTAAAAGATTTGATGAAAAAGGGGAAAGTTAATTCAAGGGTTTAACCAGAATTTTCAAAAGGAAATTGTTGCAGGCAAGTTAAGCATGACCAGGCAAGCCCACCCAAAGGAAAGACGAACCTGAGGATCTTACAGGTATTAATACAGCTCTGAAGAAATCCTCAAACAGATCTATTTGCCTCCATTCATAACAGAGAGCTAAAGAAATTCTGCTTGCACAAAGGCCTGAAAGAGGGATGCCTTTTCATTTGCATGGATGGGGATGTTTATGTACATCTTTCAACCTTTTCCTCTCCTAACCAGTGCACTTATAAAGATTTAGAAAGACTCTTGCAGAATAATTGTGATAGATTAATTTGGAGCAGGCAACATATCTTTTTTTTGAAAATGGCCAAAGGCAATTATTGCAAGCTTCCCCATTGGGTGAACTTAAGTTTCATATACCTGATTTGAATAGCTAGTGTTACAGTAAGTTTACTTAAGCAACTGTACTATGGTCATCATTAAATCACTGTTACAGCAGCATCTGTACAGGTTGAATAGGGAGGGTGGCCTAATGGTTAAGGTGTTTGCCTCACAAACACAAAGTGCAGGGTTTGAGTCTCACAAGGGATAAATGGCTAGGCTTAAAATGGCTCGCAAGGGCAGTTAGCTTAGTACTATCCTATGATCCTATGATCCTATGATCCTATGATACATCCCAGTTTCCAATTTCTTTAACTCACTGCCCAGATGATAGAATTTTAATACCTTTTAAGTACTTGTGTTCATACAACATGCAGCACGTATTAAAGGAGGCTAAGAAACCTACTACTAGGAAATCATATTTGGCTCAGTGAAAAAGCTGGTATCATACTAAGAAACAAGACACTTTTCAGGCCCTGATAACTCTGGTTCTACAGTATGTGTGAGAGTTATTATTCACTGGCATTTCTTACTCTTCTATCAAGATTCATCTCTCAACTATTTCTGCTTGCCTGACAGTTCTTGAAAGGGGTTTTACATATCCATTCACCTAGAATATAGATGGTTTTTACTTGAGATTATAATTTTGTACTGGAGAAATTTACACTTTTTCTTATCTTGGAAAACAGTGTTACTTATTGCTCTGATTTCAGTAAAAGGAACATCTGAGTTACAAGTTCTTGTGGCGATTCAAACTTATTTAATCTTTCACAAGGAGAGGGCAACTTTGACACAAAAATCCTTCATTTACAGCTAAAGTGGTATCAGAGTTTGCATTGTGCCAGGCTATACATCTGCCTATTTTCTACCCAGAACCAAACAATAGGGGAGAAAGCATGTTACACACTCTTGATTGCCACAAGCAACTCAGATACTACAAATCCAGGACAGAAACCTTCAGGAATTGAGAAAAACTGTTTATTTTCCCTGAAGTTAAGAAAAAGGGAGAATCAGTGTCAAAACAGACAATTTCTAAGTGGTTGTCACATGCTACTGCTTTTGGTTATTCTCATCATAAGACACTTCCAGGTAGGGTCAAGGCCCACTCTACGAGGGCTTTGACTACTTCTGTGACATTTTTGGAAAGGAGTAGACTCCAGAGATATAGTAGGAGCAGCCACTTGGTCATCTGTACACACTTTCACCAAGCACTAAAATTCGACTTTTTCTCTAGGTCCACAATTATTTTTACAAGGACTATTCTCCAGGGGCTCCTGGACTCTGACCCTTCTTCCTACTCCTTTTCTTTGTAAGCTCAGATATTCAACCTGTACAGATGCTGCTGTAACAGTGATTTAATGATGACCATAGTACAGTTGCTTAAGTAAACTTACTGTAACACTAGCTATTCAAATAGATCAATGTTGTAGTATGAGCACACTCCCTCTTTCCCACTTCTTTTACAATATTTAATAGTGTAGCTATTTTTCCTTTTCCATTATTATTAATACACAGATTGCAGGGCTCTAGCCTCCTTATCTTTGAGGGAAGAACACACTGAAGGTTTAGTCTCCTACCCAGTGACTTTATACCACTCTCCTCACAGATGTTTAGTAGTTGAGGCACGTGGAAGATGCCCTTAAGTTTTGAAAGCTGTACAGTTGTCATATTGTTGACAGTATAAAACACATGTAGCTTTGTCTACTGTTATGGCAAGTTTGCTTAAACAACTGTACTTTTTCTGTAGAGGAAATGGAAGAAAACATTTCTCAGATCCATTCAAGCAAAATTCCAGCACCTGATGGCTTTTATATCACCTTTTATATCCTATATTTGTATTAATCTTGACATCAAAATGTACTTAATGATCCTTGCTGCAAGGGACACAACTGGCAGAATTGTTAAGGCCTTTACCTCCCAAGCACAAGATATATAGTTCAATCCTGTTTATGTTCCCCCTGACTCTCTTTTGGTTTCTCCTTAAAATATGCTGGGTGTTTCAACCTCAATCTCACTCCGAAATACTGAACAGAGTTGTGGGCAGCAGCACAGACTCTTGGTGGTGCCTGTCAGGGTAAGAGCTGTGTAAACCAACCACTTTCAGGATCAAATGTAGTATATAGTATCCTTGGATAGGAGGACATGGATCTGATACTGCATGCCTTGTTAGGGCTAACCACTTCACTAACGTCACCAAAAATGGGCATCAGTACTTACTGGTGATAAGTTAGTGGAGAACCCAGTCTACTGTGATCTACAACAGAGGCCCATGCTAATGGTACTGGTCAATGTGTGCTCACCGTAAAGTCCAGAAGCCATGGGTCAATAATCTACTGGCTGTTCGGTGTCTACTTGCCCAGCATGGGATAGCTCTGTTAAGCAAAAGCTGTAAGTAAAACCAATCAACCTGCCAAACATGGACTAAGGATTTTTACATTGGGTGCAGGTTCACTGACAGAACAAAACTTGGAAGTGGATGACATGAGAGTAAGGAGGAGATTGGACATCCTGTGAATCCAGCGACAAGGTGGAATGGCAATGTACCAGGCCACTTGGCTTGGAATCCAGACTCTAATACTCAAGGAAAGGGCAGACTAGAAATGATATGTTAATTGTTGTGAGGGATTTCATCAGAATTACTTTGAGACTCATTACAATCAGACTCCAGGGTAAAGATATGGGAGTATTCATAATCTCAGCCTATGTTCCACAGCAGGGTTGCAGTCTTCTCAGCTGTCCTTGTTTTGTAGGAACATTCCTATCTTCAGGCCTGATTTACACCTATACATGATGTACCCATTTTTGGATGCAAGTCCCTACTTTCTTGCATGCTTTACCCTTGCACACGTACTTTTTTGGAGGTATGTGCCTATTTTCAGACTTGATATACCTCCTTCACACCACTTTGAGTCCCCTCTCATCACACATGATATCTGAAGTTGTCTAGTACACAAGAAATCACAATACATGACCAGCATCATGGTATCAATAATTTGAAGAGGATATACTTCTTATGCCTCCACTTTTCTGAAGCAAAGGCAAATGACCTTCTGTGGCAGAATTTTTCAAAACAGTTCATTAAAGTCTACAGACTTTACACAGTCTCTTAGATGGTGTACTTGTATTTTTTCCATCATCTTTTGTCTCTGTTTTTTTTTAATGCGTTCTGACCAGAATCCCACATTCCTAATGGAAGTGGAAAGAGTTATGCACTACTTGGTATTCAGATTTATGCTGATTAGATTTCCAAATTTTAGGCTGATTGTATCTACTTTTCAAGGACCTTTGTACCTGTTTTCAACATCTGCAGGTTCAGACTTTTACAGGGTTGTGATGGAGAGAGAAAGAGTGCATTCAGGCAGCAGTTGCAGGATCTACTTGATAAAGCAGGACAACAATTTATTTATATATGTTTACCAGGGTAGTACACTGATCTCAATGGGCCATTTGTAGGCACAGCCCAGATGAATAAGATCTCATAAGAAATGAACAAAGCATATTTACAAATACAAGGATATTCAATAAAACCTATACATATTTACAGATGCAAAACATATCCTACATTTAGCTCAAGAAGCAGGTTACAAAGTCAAAACATGGATGGCAAAATGGAATTATGTTTAGCAGAGCTTTCTGGATAAGCTGTAACCATAATGACTGAGATGGCTTATGCTACAGGGATAGTAGCATATCATGATATATAGAAGTACGAAGGCATCAGAAGTGCCAAGTGAGTGTAGGAAAGGATAACAGGGGAAGAAGACAGAGAAATGGAGACAAAGGCATGCAGAGGGAAGAGGAGTAAGAGAGAGAGAAGTATGCGATGCAAACTTAAGAGAAGAAGGAGGTAGGGTGAATGGCAGGCAGTAAGTGAGGAAATGACAGGATGAGAAAAGAAAGGATGAAACTGGGATAAAAGGGTGTGGGAGAGTGCAGGGTTCATGTAAAGTGACCTCTGCGAGTGCAGTTGCACTTTTGTTGAAGAGGTGTTCCTTGAGCTGTTGTCTGAAGTTCAAGTACATGTACAAGTACAAGTTTGGGGGTCTTTGACTGACAGTGGCATGGAGTCCAATAGTTTAGGTGCTAGGATGGAGAATGCATGGTCAGTGCAATGAAGTTTAGCTTTTGGGGTTAGTAGGGTAGGTTAAGATTGAGAGATATACCTCAGATTATGCGTGTGGGGGTGAAAAGTTTATGAGTGAGACAGGAAGCTGTCTCAGGTGAAAGAACTTTTAAATTAGTAATCCTGTTACAAGCTTGGCAATGCAATATCACTGATGCCCATTTCAGTTAATTTCTTGAATAATAAGTTATGATGAACTAAATCAAAGGCTTTTGTGAGGTCAATAAAAACAGCTCCTATCAGGCTGCCTTTGTCCATACTGAAAAGGATGTCATCTGTGAAGGAGAAGAGCACTATTATGGTGCTGTGTCCAAACTGGAATCTATGTTGCTCCCTGAATAGAAGTATTTTATCTAAAGTAGGAAGTATTGAGATAGAACAGCACTGCAAAGCAGCAGTTGGCTTGGGCCATTTTGGAAGAGGAGTGACTTTTTGCTATTTTCCATACATGAAGGATAATCTTATTAGGTACTCAGAGGTTGTATATGTGAGTGAGAGGGTGGGGAATGAAGCCCTTACAAAGGTGAATGAACCAGGCGACTAAGTTATCTGATTCTGGGAGAGTATCTGTTTGTATTTAGTTCACTTACATTTCTATTTGGTTCTACTCTTTTTGAAGCGGAATAGTAGAACCTAAAGGGAACAGGGTGGCTGTGGGGGGTAGGCTTGTATTTGTTGATTATGATAATGATGATGGTGTGTAGCAGGTTGCTGAACTCATTGAGGAAATTGGCACATGAAAGTTTGTTTGTGATGGTGTTAGAGGGTTTGAGTGAAGTGAAGTTGTTTGAAGTTTTCTGACCAATCAACAGGATGATTTCTCTCCAGAATCTTTTGGGTTCGGCTAAACGCGAGACATATCTGTTTTGACAATTGTTATTTTTGTGTCTGAGGATGGATTGTTTGGCTAGGTTGTGTAGTGAGGTATATTTAGCACAGGAATCTGTGTAGCTGTTGCATTTCCAATTGTCCCATGCTTCATTACATGATTTGAGGAGGTGTTTGAGTTAGTTAGATACCCAGTCATATTTATAAGGTCAAAGGAGCCTTTGTACCAAGGGAAATCATTTGCTTTGCAGGTGCAGTAGGGTACTGGTAAGGTTGCTAGCTGCTTTACTGAGATTTTTTATGGCAACTGAATGAGACCAATCAGGGATGGCAAGATGTTTTTAAAGTTAATGATATTCTCAATGGTTTTGGGTCTGAAGGTGGTAAGCTTAGGTTTATATTTTAACATTAGAGTTTGTACTGAGAAAGTTATGGGACAGTGATTACTGAAAAACGGTGCATGTATGGTGAGGCTAGATATCATTGTAGGATTAGAAGTTATTACAAGACCTAGCAGGCTATACCTACTGGATTAACGGTTTGGTCTAGAGGTTTTGGAGTATATTTGGGTAAGACCTAAGCTTGCTAGGAGTTCTGACATATCAATGGCTTTTGGTCCGAAGTAATTAAGGTTGAAATCTTCAAGAATGATTAGGTTACAGTTTTTGGGAGCTTTGACATATATTTTTGGAACAGGGTACTGAATTTTGGTAGTGAGGCATGGACTGGCTATAACAAGGGGATTGTGGCTGTTTGTTGGAAATTTTAAAAGGATACAGTTAGGATATGATTATTAGTGGTTGTTAATTTTTGCACAACAATGGTGAGTTTAAGAAGGTCTTTGAAGAGAATTAATGCTCCTCTCTCAAGTTTTTTCCCTATGTATAATCTTATAGGTATGGATAGTTTGGTATGAGGTGGTGAATACTAGGGTTCTCAGGTTTCAGACATGTTTCTGTAATAGACATAATGCCAAGATTATGTTGTACGGTAAAGGCATTGATTTGGTTGAATTTCTTCTTCATGCTGTGGGAATTAAAGAGGGAGCAAGTAATATGAATATGTTTATTGATTTGAGTTGAGGCATTATTGTAAAGTGGTCCTGGATTGTGCTCAATGCCGCCTTTTTGCAGAAGTATAAAGACAATGGCACTAAATTTGAGTAGTATTTTTGGAAAGTGTACTTTGGGTATAATTGGGATTTTCTATCAAAATTTGAGAAGATGAGGTATCAGGATCCTGATATGTTTGATGTATGTGAGTTGAGTGCTGACATGGGTGTAATGTGATGTGATGTGAATGTTTAAAGGGGTATGGGTATGTAGTATATGTGTGTGGGTATTAATGTAGTCTAATATATCGAGGCAGTGGCAGTCAGGTAATTGCTGTGGGTGTCTGTGTGAGAGTTGAAGGAAACTAATTGAGAGCAGGGAACTGTACATGTATGCCATGGTAGTATATATTCCTAGTGTAAAGTAACTGTAGTAGAGGCTTTAAGATCCAGAGAATGTGGAGTATGAGGGAGGAAAGCAGTATTCCTTTAAGGGGTGTTTACTGGGTGGATAAGAATGGGTGGGGATCTTCCAGTATAACAGTGTGTATCTGGAAAATTGGGGTGGGAGAGGAGTGAAGGTATGCGAGATGAATGGGGATGGATGAAGATAACTTCAGACTGGATGTGAGGACAGTGGATAAGCAAAGTATGGAGGAAATGTTGCTGAGAAGAGCAAAGGATGAGAATCAAGGAAGGGGTTAAAGGGTGGGAAGAACACGAGGGAGGATAAGTTCCTATAGTCGTTAAAAAAAAAAAAGTAGTGAGTGATGTGATGGCAATGCTCTGGGTCAGTAATCATGCCTGAGGGATAGATTCCTGTCCCAGAGACTTCCCATACTCTGGAATAAACTACCTATCTATATCAAACAAATCTCCTCATTAGCACTCTTCAAGAAAAATCTTGATGACTGGATGGGAAATAGGAAATTCACCCCGGGGATCACCTCTGTGGCTCTGCGCGACAGTGGCACAGGAAAATAATTTTCTTGGGTGGCAAAAGCCAGGGTACCTTTTTGGCTGGGCTTGTATAGGCCCCAGGGCCAATAGCCTAGTACCTACCTATGAACCTAGGAGCCTGAATCCTCACCACTGACACCGGTGAGGGACACTGACTTGGAAGAAAAATAGATACACACAGCATTTCCGGATGCAGTTCTCTGCAACAAGCACAATTTACCTTAATTGCACACAGGGAACATACTCAGTCTGGGGGCTGGGTTTCCCTCTCTCTATCCAGGCCCCTGATAAGACTCTCCACAGGCATAGCTGTAGCATTCAGTCCTCAGCTGAGTGTTCCAAGCCATGTCCTCCACCACCCTTCTCTGTGAAACCAGTGTTCTGTGTCCCTGCTCCAAGTAGCTGACACTGAGACACACACACACACACACACACACACACACACACACACACACACACACACACACACACACACACACACACACACACACACACACCTGGGAAATGCTGACACAGATTTACTAGGGCTGCTACCTTTGCCCAGACTATAAGGTAGTTATACTGTCACCAGCCAATGAATCTAAGTCTATTACAGGGGTACCAGGTTATACTGATTAAAATTAATATTAATACAAATGGTAGTGTTAGACCAATGCAGCAAAGCTTTCAAGATTGGCCACAGTGTCACCAAATAAATGTAAGTACTCTCAATGGTAAAAATATACTCCAAAAGACCAACAACAATGAAAAGTATAAATATTTTTAATAATAAATAATAAAATGAACATGAAGATACTGAATATCTATTTACAATAAACACCAGTGTTTCAATAATAAGAAATATTAAAAAATAACACAGATAGATTCACACAGATACAGGAAAAACAGTACTTAACTAATCTCACTATATTTTCCTAACTGACCCAAAGAATTACAATTCCCTGGTTACTTACTAAAGCAAGGTAAGATGAAGTGGTGAGTGGCCTTGACAGCTCCAAAAACAGACTGCCCTGAGACTTCGGCCTCATTTAGTATTAAAACATCATTTCAGTGCTGGATTACAGAATGACATCACATACATCTGGTCATCTGACTTCTGGTTCCCACACTATCCCACTTTACTAGAAAATGAACCAGAATTTAGCACTTGTGTGTTACCATACACACATAGTTTTGCTAAAATGTGTTATAGCACCTGGAAGCTATAAAACCATTTCAAACGTTTCCACCCTTCCAGCGTAGCAATTAGTAAACTCCTATACACAATACAGTACAATTCCTAGTCCCAGTTTTCACACACACTTTGTCTCTGGCTGCAATCAGAATTGTAAGATACAATCTTTATGGCCTAAACCAGGAAATTTAATTTCAGAAAATTTTTCATAGGTTCATAGGTTCATACTAGGCTATCTGCCCTAGGGCATTTATAAGCCTAGCCAGAGTGTGTGTGGCTTTCACCACCCCTTAGGATGAGAATACTATACCCATTAGTTTGCTGTGCCTCTGTCCAGCAGTGATACAGAGATGATTCCCGGGGTAAACCTACGATCTCCCATCCACTCGTCAAGATTTCTCTTGAACAGAGTCAGTGAGGGGCTCTGCCTCACATGGACTGGGATTCTGTTCCATAGTGTAGGGAGTCTCTGGGTGATGAATCTGTCCCTCCAGCACGTCCTATTTATATCCGTGTTGAGGTTTAAGTCTCTTGCTCTCGTGGCTCTGGTGGATTTGGATTTTTTGAGGTGGAGCATGTCCATTAATTCCGGGTTGGACATGGCCTTGTATGTCAGGCACAGATCACCTCTGAGCAGACGGTATGTGACTGAATAGAGCTGGAGTTTCTTCAGTCGGGCATCGTATGACATATGTTTGAGCCATTTTATCCTTTTGGTGAGGAACTTTTGGGGTCTTTACAACTGCTGCAGGTGTCGGGTAAGGTACATTTCGAATGGGGCATTGTACTCAATCATTGGTCTGATAAGTGAAGAGTACAGGGGTACAATGACCTCTCCTGATCTGGATGTGAATCCCTTCATGATCAGGTGGGCAATGTAGAAGGTCTTCCTAACCACTTTGGCAATGTGAGTGTCAAAAGAGAGGTTACTGTCAACTTGGGTCCCCAGGTCCCTGATAACTTCTTCCGTGTTTAATGGATTACCACCTATGTGGTAATTAGGGGTTACCTTGTTTTCCCAAAGGGTATGACTATACATTTTTTGGCATTTAGCTTAAGGCCATGGCTCTGGCACCAGTTATCCATTTCTATGAGACCTTTCTGGAGGATGTCTGTGTCTGATGGAGTGTCAATTATGGTGCCCAGTTTGCAGTCATCTGCAAATTTTGTCAGCCACAATCCCCTATGTTTGCCTGCACTTCAGAAAAATAAATGCCGAACAAGAGGGGCCCAGGACTGAGCCCTGCGGGACACGCCGTGACCGGCTTAGAGTCTGACATGGCACCAGCAACTCTAACCCTGTGTGTTCTGTCCTTGAGCCAGTTTGCAACCCATCTTGTGACATATGGGTTTACATCTAAGCTGGTGAGCTTTTCTATGATGCCCGAGTGGGGTATTGTGTCGAACGCTTTTGCTAGGTCAAGGTAGGCTGTGTGAACTGCCTTACCCTCATCAATGGCCTTAGTGACTGTTTCAAAAGTCGACCAAGTTCAAGAGGCAGGATCTGCCCTTGACAAAGCCAAATTGGGTAGGATCCAGTGTCTGTAGGTCCCCAATGTCTTTATTTATGAGTTCCATTATGATCCTCTCCATAGCTTTGCAGACAAGGCTCGTCAAGCTTATGGGGCGGTAATTTCCAGGGTCCATAGAAGCACCACCTTTGTGGAGTGGGACCACAGTTGCCGTCGCCATTCTTTGGGCACGTATCCTGTAGTAAGGCTAAGATTAAACAGCAGCCTTATGTGTGGGTTTAGTTCCTCATTGAGTTTGTAGCACACAGCCGGGGACACCGTCCGGTCCCATTGATGCTGTGTTTTTGCTTTAGAGAGAGCAGCTCTCACCTGGGCATCTGAGATGTTTGGGAGGCTAGACTCTGGTGGGATAGATATTTCTCCTTTTGGGGGGGAGGGAGAAATTTGCACTGAACCTGTCTGCCAGTATGTTGGCAATGTCTGTGGGTTCAGTGATTTTTTATCATTTTGGACTAATTCTGAGCATATCTGGGAGTTTCCACCCAGGTTTCTAACATAGCTAAAGAAGGCTTTATGATTGTCTTTTGTGTCATTAGCGATTTTTCTCTCAAAGTTGGCCTTGGATGATTTTATGAGTGATCGTAGTTTTTGCTAGTATTGATCAGAGATGCCTTCCCATTTAGGGATTTTGCTCTGTCATGTAGTAGCTTTCTCCTCTTGTTGTAAAGTTTGTTTATGGCTGGAGTCCACCAGACTGGGCGCCTGCCTTTGGTGGAAAGGGTCTTGATTTTATTAGGGATTGCTTGATCCATACATTCCTGGAGGTGCTCGTAGAAGGCATTTGTAAGGGTTTCAGCAGCGTGGGTTGTGGTTTCCACTGGCTCGGGGGCCTTGAAGGATACCACTCCAGTCTTAAGAAGTGTGAAGTTTGCTTTTGAGAAGTTCTTCACTGTGGTCTTTTTTGCTGGGGGATGTGGATCTCCAGTGAGATTAATTTATGGTCTGATCTCACCAATGAGGGATATACTTCCGGTGTGGAGCATTTTGTCCCCATGTTTGTGATGATCAGGTCTAGTATATTTTCTCCTCTTGTGAGAATGGTGACTAGTTGTTCCATAGCATTTGAGTTTATGAATTCAAGGAACCTTTGGGCTAGGGTGTTGTGGCTTGAGTAATGTTCCCAGTCTATGTTTGGGTAGTTGAAGTCACCCAATATGATGGTGTTTGGAGAGACATTCATACTCTCCAGTGTCTTCAGGAAGGCTGTGTGGGTTTCCTGAGTTTGAGAAGGTGGTCTGTAGCATGTTACAAACTGTAGGGCAGTTTTACCTATGGTTAATTGCACCTGGATGGTCTCCGATGCTTTGTGCGTTGCCACTAACCTGGAGGTGTGGGTATCCTTTATGAATATGGATACTCCCCCTTCTTTTGTGGTTTGGTCCGGATTTTAGGGCCGGAACGCATGATATGAGGTATAACCTGATAGTGCTGGGGTGCTCTCAGGAGCCTTGAACCAGGTTTCAGTCACAGCACAGACATCAATGTTCTCCATACTGAGGAGGGCTTCGAGGGCGTGCATCTTGAGGTTTAGACTTCTGGCATTGAGCAGTATTACCCTTAGTTTTTCTCCATTTTTGTTTTCTAGGGCGGTAGGTTTATCATTTGAGCCTTGCCTAAAAAAGGCACTATGGGGGTGGCAAAAGCCTTTGCCAATATCCGGAAGCCCAGGGGTGACAGGTGCAAGCCATCCCTTGCGAAGCTTGTCTTGTCAAGCATGTCATCCCAGGCAGACAGACATTGGATCCCCTTAGAATGACACCAGTAATTAAGCCAATTATTAAAGCTGATCATTTTGTCTCTGTATTGTGGCATCATTCTTGGTGAGGGTAGGATACTGCTCAGGGTCAGGGTCATACCGGCCTGGGCTACATAATCTGAGAGCTCCTCTATGTCTCTTTTCATGTAGTCCAGGGAGGTACGTCTCAGGTCGTTCACACCGGCATGGACAATGACTGAGTCATACTTGTACTTGCTGTGGAGTGACCTGAGTGCTTGTGTTATGTGGCGGATTCTAGCGCCTGACAGGCAGCTTACTGTGATCTTTTCCTTGTTCAGTCTGGTGAGTGGGACGTCAGTGTGTCTGACTATGGAGTCACTTATAACAAGTGTGTCTGGCATTGTGTTTGGCCTTAAGGGCTGTGACTGTTTAGCACACTGACTTTGAGAACTGTGTGTTGCATGTCTTATGTCTTGAGGTGGCAGTTGCTTGGGTGTCTGCTT
Organism: Protopterus annectens; assembly: GCF_019279795.1. Classification (NCBI taxonomy): domain Eukaryota; kingdom Metazoa; phylum Chordata; order Ceratodontiformes; family Protopteridae; genus Protopterus; species Protopterus annectens. Next base: position 648,398,760 of record NC_056745.1, on the reverse strand, counting down.
TGGAGGCCTCTGTAGTTTTGGTAGATTTTTGATCAGTGCCTCCGAGTATGTCTTTGTGTGTTTATGTGTTTGTTTTGCAGTTGTGATAGTTCTATGTGAAACTGGGTTTGTGGTGTGTGTGGTTTCCTTCTCCTCCTGTCTGGTCTTGCCAGTCCTGAGTTGAGAGAGCTCAGCCTCCAGTTTGGCTATATAGTTGCATCTCTCACATGTATTTGTGTTTTGTGGGAGAAGGAGTGGGTTGTCTGTGTACATGAGGCAATTGTAACATTGCCTCAAGATGCCCAGATTCACCAGCTGAACAGGAGAGGACGCTAGCAACTGACCCTTGACATGCTAGAAAAAGTGAAAAAGTTTGCTGTGTAACTGAGTCAGAAGGGACCTATAGGAATGGGTACTCAAGGGGATTCTAGGCTAATGTAGTACTTTGTTTAGTATACAAGTACTTTACCTATATAAAAATGCTTTAGGAGCAAGTGCTGAGCTTTACCTATATAAAAATGCTTTAGGAGCAAGTGCTGAGCTTTTGAGATAGAGAATAGACTGTTTAGATTGCAAGTAGAGAAGTTCTAAGGGAAAAATTGAAAAGCAGACTTTACGGAGCCAGAAATAGTTTAACCTTGTTTAACCGGGCTGCCCGATGGTGCTCTATGGGCAACTCAGCTAAATCACGCAAAGCGCTAAAGCGGGCTTTATAGCAGGGGTTGAAAAGAGCTAGGAATTGACCCAAAATGGCCAATAGACTACAAGTTTCTGGCTGGAACCACTGCTCTAGGGACAAATAGGCTGCTCAGTGCTCCCCACTCCCACTGGTGAACAAAGAAGCTTCCCTTTATCCAAATAAGGATATGGAATAGCACAGGAACCAAGCCAAAGCCCAGAGATCAGCAAACTCTGAAGACTGGACTATTCTAGTTCAGTAAGGCGAAAAACAAGATTTTTTTTTTTTTTTTTTTGCAGAAAACAGAGGAAAAACAGACAGTAAATGCTATAAATGCTTTTAAGCGGCTAGCGCACTTGAGTGTGTTAGCCTACAGGTAAAATTAAGCAACAAATAACTTTTTTAAAAGTGCAAAACAGTTAATCAACACAAAAAACAGTTTAAATAGAATGCAGAGCTGTATGAACAGGCGAAAAAGCAGTCGCTAAGCAGTAAATAATCAAAAGCCAGAAAAAAAATACTTAAATCAGGAAAAGTCACTCTTTTGCTCTCTGCTGCTTGTAGAACTCTGCAAGACACCACGAGGAGCTGTGTTGAGTTGAATACAAAAAAAGCTCTAAAGCGGGCTTTATTACAGGGGGCTGAAAAGAGCTAGGAATTGACCCAAAATGGCCAAAAGACTACAAGTTTCTGGCTGGAACCACTCCTCTAGGGACAAATAGGCTGCTCAGTGCTCCCCACTCCCACTGGTGAACAAAGACGCTTCCTTTTATCCAAATAAGGATATGGAATAGCACAGGAACCAAGACAAAGCCCAGAGATCAGCAAACTCTGAAGACTGGACTATTCTAGTTCAGTAAGGCGGGAAAAAAGTTTTTTTTTTTTCTTTTTGCAGAAAACAGACAGTAAATGCTATAAATGCTTTTAAGCGGCTAAGCGCTTGAGTGTGTTAGCCTACAGGTAAAATTAAGCAACAACTAACTTTTTAAAAGTGCAAAACAGTTAATCAACACAAAAACAGTTTAAATAGAATGCAGAGCTGTATAAACAGGCTAAAATGCAGTCGCTAAGCAGTAAATAATCAAAAGCCAGAAAAAATACTTAAATCAGTTATAGCAAATACAGTTATAACAAATGCTCTGAAATATACTGTATATTTCCAAAATGTTTGAGAAGGACAGTCAGAACACAAGAAGGTTCAGGCGAAAAAAAAAAAAAAAAAGTTAAAAAAAAAGTTTTGTTTTACTTTTTGAAAGGGAAAAAGGAGGAACAGAAGGCCTTATCAAATGTTCTCTCTGTATTAAGCAGAATGAGCTAATGACACTAGACTGGGAGGTGTGTCACAGTATAGGCGGGCAACTGCAAAGCCACCAAGTATAAGAGCAAGACACCAACAGGGAGGGAGGGTGGGACAAAATAGCCTACAAGACAGCAAGCACTACTGAGACAAATGAAAGTTTTTAAACAGATAAGGATTTGTGAAGATACTGAATAGACAAAGTGCTTTATATATATTAAATTGTAAAAACAGTAATCTGTAAAAATAATCAAAAAAAATCAAGATACTTATATTTTGTAGCTCAGTTGCAGTCAACAACCTCTCTAGTCTGCACTGTGTGCAAAAGACAGAAACTTTTTTTACAAGAACACAAAAGAACCAGCCCCACTAGCCAAGAGATAATTACACAGAGGAGATGTTTCAGTTTACACAATAGCCTACAAGACAGCAAGCACTACTGAGACAAATGAAAGTTTTTAAACAGATAAGAATTTGTGAAGATACTGAATAGACAAAGTGCTTTATAAATATTAAATTGTAAAAACAGTAATCTGTAAAAATAATAAAAAAAAATCAAGATACTTATATTTTGTATCTCAGTTGCAGTAAACAACCTCTCTAGTCTGCACTGTGTGCAAAAGACAGAAACTTTTTTTTTACAAGAACACAAAAGAACCAGCCCCCACTAGCCAAGAGATAATTACACAGAGGAGATGTTTCAGTTTACACAATAGCCTACAAGACAGCAAGCACTACTGAGACAAATGAAAGATTTTAAACAGATAAGAATTTGTGAAGATACTGAATAGACAAAGTGCTTTATATATATTAAATTGTAAAAACAGTAATCTGTAAAAATAATAAAAAAAAATCAAGATACTTATATTTTGTATCTCAGTTGCAGTCAACAACCTCTCTAGTCTGCACTGTGTGCAAAAGACAGAAACTTTTTTACAAGAACACAAAAGAACCAGCCCCCACTAGCCAAGAGATAATTACACAGAGGAGATGTTTCAGTTTACACAATAGCCTACAAGACAGCAAGCACTACTGAGACAAATGAAAGTTTTTAAACAGATAAGGATTTGTGAAGATACTGAATAGACAAAGTGCTTTATATATATTAAATTGTAAAAACAGTAATCTGTAAAAATAATCAAAAAAATCAAGATACTTATATTTTGTAGCTCAGTTGCAGTCAACAACCTCTCTAGTCTGCACTGTGTGCAAAAGACAGAAACTTTTTTTTTACAAGAACACAAAAGAACCAGCCCCCACTAGCCAAGAGATAATTACACAGAGGAGATGTTTCAGTTTACACAATAGCCTACAAGACAGCAAGCACTACTGAGACAAATGAAAGTTTTTAAACAGATAAGAATTTGTGAAGATACTGAATAGACAAAGTGCTTTATATATATTAAATTGTAAAAACAGTAATCTGTAAAAATAATAAAAAAAAAATCAAGATACTTATATTTTGTATCTCAGTTGCAGTAAACAACCTCTCTAGTCTGCACTGTGTGCAAAAGACAGAAACTTTTTTTTTTACAAGAACACAAAAGAACCAGCCCCCACTAGCCAAGAGATAATTACACAGAGGAGATGTTTCAGTTTACACAATAGCCTACAAGACAGCAAGCACTACTGAGACAAATGAAAGTTTTTAAACAGATAAGGATTTGTGAAGATACTGAATAGACAAAGTGCTTTATATATATTAAATTGTAAAAACAGTAATCTGTAAAAATAATCAAAAAAATCAAGATACTTATATTTTGTAGCTCAGTTGCAGTCAACAACCTCTCTAGTCTGCACTGTGTGCAAAAGACAAACTTTTTTTTTACAAGAACACAAAAGAACCAGCCCCCACTAGCCAAGAGATAATTACACAGATGAGATGTTTCAGTTTACACAATAGCCTACAAGACAGCAAGCACTACTGAGACAAATGAAAGTTTTTAAACAGATAAGGATTTGTGAAGATACTGAATAGACAAAGTGCTTTATATATATTAAATTGTAAAAACAGTAATTTGTAAAAATAATCAAAAAAATCAAGATACTTATATTTTGTAGCTCAGTTGCAGTCAACAACCTCTCTAGTCTGCACTGTGTGCAAAAGACAGAAACTTTATTACAAGAACACAAAAGAACCAGCCCACACTAGCCAAGAGATAATTACACAGAGGAGATGTTTCAGTTTACACAATAGCCTACAAGACAGCAAGCACTACTGAGACAAATGAAAGTTTTTAAACAGATAAGAATTTGTGAAGATACTGAATAGACAAAGTGCTTTATATATATTAAATTGTAAAAACAGTAATCTGTAAAAATAATCAAAAAATCAAGATACTTATATTTTGTATCTCAGTTGCAGTAAACAACCTCTCTAGTCTGCACTGTGTGCAAAAGACAGAAACTTTTTTTTTTACAAGAACACAAAAGAACCAGCCCCCACTAGCCAAGAGATAATTACACAGAGGAGATGTTTCAGTTTACACAATAGCCTACAAGACAGCAAGCACTACTGAGACAAATGAAAGTTTTTAAACAGATAAGGATTTGTGAAGATACTGAATAGACAAAGTGCTTTATATATATTAAATTGTAAAAACAGTAATCTGTAAAAATAATCAAAAAAATCAAGATACTTATATTTTGTATCTCAGTTGCGGTCAACAACCTCTCTAGTCTGCACTGTGTGCAAAAGACAGAAACTTTTTTACAAGAACACAAAAGAACCAGCCCCCACTAGCCAAGAGATAATTACACAGAGGAGATGTTTCAGTTTACAGAATAGCCTACAAGACAGCAAGCACTACTGAGACAAATGAAAGTTTTTAAACAGATAAGGATTTGTGAAGATACTGAATAGACAAAGTGCTTTATATATATTAAATTGTAAAACAGTAATCTGTAAAAATAATCAAAAAAATCAAGATACTTATATTTTGTATCTCAGTTGCAGTCAACAACCTCTCTAGTCTGCACTGTGTGCAAAAGACAGAAACTTTTTTTTTACAAGAACACAAAAGAACCAGCCCCCACTAGCCAAGAGATAATTACACAGAGGAGATGTTTCAGTTTACACAATAGCCTACAAGACAGCAAGCACTACTGAGACAAATGAAAGTTTTTAAACAGATAAGAATTTGTGAAGATACTGAATAGACAAAGTGCTTTATATATATTAAATTGTAAAAACAGTAATCTGTAAAAATAATAAAAAAAATCAAGATACTTATATTTTGTATCTCAGTTGCAGTCAACAACCTCTCTAGTCTGCACTGTGTGCAAAAGACAGAAACTTTTTTTTTACAAGAACACAAAAGAACCAGCCCCACTAGCCAAGAGATAATTACACAGAGGAGATGTTTCAGTTTACACAATAGCCTACAAGACAGCAAGCACTACTGAGACAAATGAAAGTTTTTAAACAGATAAGGATTTGTGAAGATACTGAATAGACAAAGTGCTTTATATATATTAAATTGTAAAAACAGTAATCTGTAAAAATAATCAAAAAAATCAAGATACTTATATTTTGTAGCTCAGTTGCAGTCAACAACCTCTCTAGTCTGCACTGTGTGCAAAAGACAAAAACTTTTTTTTTACAAGAACACAAAAGAACCAGCCCCCACTAGCCAAGAGATAATTACACAGAGGAGATGTTTCAGTTTACACAATAGCCTACAAGACAGCAAGCACTACTGAGACAAATGAAAGTTTTTAAACAGATAAGGATTTGTGAAGATACTGAATAGACAAAGTGCTTTATATATATTAAATTGTAAACACAGTAATCTGTAAAAATAATCAAAAAAATCAAGATACTTATATTTTGTAGCTCAGTTGCAGTCAACAACCTCTCTAGTCTACACTGTGTGCAAAAGACAGAAACTTTTTTTTTACAAGAACACAAAAGAACCAGCCCCCACTAGCCAAGAGATAATTACACAGAGGAGATGTTTCAGTTTACACAATAGCCTACAAGACAGCAAGCACTACTGAGACAAATGAAAGTTTTTAAACAGATAAGGATTTGTGAAGATACTGAATAGACAAAGTGCTTTATATATATTAAATTGTAAAAACAGTAATCTGTAAAAATAATCAAAAAAAATCAAGATACTTATATTTTGTAGCTCAGTTGCAGTCAACAACCTCTCTAGTCTGCACTGTGTGCAAAAGACAAACTTTTTTTTTACAAGAACACAAAAGAACCAGCCCCCACTAGCCAAGAGATAATTACACAGAGGAGATGTTTCAGTTTACACAATAGACTACAAGACAGCAAGCACTACTGAGACAAATGAAAGTTTTTAAACAGATAAGGATTTGTGAAGATACTGAATAGACAAAGTGCTTTATATATATTAAATTGTAAAAACAGTAATCTGTAAAAATAATCAAAAAATCAAGATACTTATATTTTGTAGCTCAGTTGCAGTCAACAACCTCTCTAGTCTGCACTGTGTGCAAAAGACAGAAACTTTTTTTTACAAGAACACAAAAAAACCAGCCCCCACTAGCCAAGAGATAATTACACAGAGGAGATGTTTCAGTTTACACAATAGCCTACAAGACAGCAAGCACTACTGAGACAAATGAAAGTTTTTAAACAGATAAGGATTTGTGAAGATACTGAATAGACAAAGTGCTTTATATATATTAAATTGTAAAAACAGTAATCTGTAAAAATAATAAAAAAAATCAAGATACTTATATTTTGTAGCTCAGTTGCAGTCAACAACCTCTCTAGTCTGCACTGTGTGCAAAAGACAGAAACTTTTTTACAAGAACACAAAAGAACCAGCCCCCACTAGCCAAGAGATAATTACACAGAGGAGATGTTTCAGTTTACACAATAGCCTACAAGACAGCAAGCACTACTGAGACAAATGAAAGTTTTTAAACAAATAAGGATTTGTGAAGATACTGAATAGACAAAGTGCTTTATATATATTAAATTGTAAAAACAGTAATCTGTAAAAATAATCAAAAAAATCAAGATACTTATATTTTGTAGCTCAGTTGCAGTCAACAACCTCTCTAGTCTGCACTGTGTGCAAAAGACAGAAACTTTTTTTTTACAAGGACACAAAAGAACCAGCCCCCATTAGCCAAGAGATAATTACACAGAGGAGATGTTTCAGTTTACACAATAGCCTACAAGACAGCAAGCACTACTGAGACAAATGAAAGTTTTTAAACAGATAAAGATTTGTGAAGATACTGAATAGACAAAGTGCTTTATATATATTAAATTGTAAAAATAGAAATCTTTAAAAATAATCAAAAAAATCAAGATACTTATATTTTGTAGCTCAGTTGCAGTCAACAACCTCTCTAGTCTGCAGCTGGACTGAGATTAACCGCTTCTCTTCCAGTATCATCTGCTAGAATATATTCATTCCAACAGTTACAATACAGTCTAACATACAAGTGTATTTCTTTTCTCTTCAGGAGGACCCACATTTTTAACACAAACAGCTTTACAAATACATTTTCAAAACAGGCATCTGTACAAATAAGTTTGATATACAAATGACCTGTAATTCTTTACAAAACTCCAGCTAGCTATGCTGGCATATGTTATACATCCACTGCCCTACATCTCCTGGCATAGTTGGTAATACCTCACATCATCACATCAGTTCTATATTACAACGTTAAAATGTCAAAAGAGCGAATGCTCTTACATCGACAGAATAATGGAAGCTCCTAAACCTCAAATGATCAGAAAAGTTATTTTTTTTTCCCAGGGAAAAAAAAATTGCTGTGCCATTGTTGGGACTTTGCCATTTCCTCCACTGTAGTGCAATCTCAGAGTTGGTATATTTAAGTAGGGAGGGTGTGTAGGGGGGGTGCTTAGCCCCCACTTTATTTTGTGTGTAGATTTTTTTTTTTGCTGTTGTTGGCCCAGCGATTTTTTCCCTGGGAAAAAAAATCACTGTTCTGGCTGTTCGAGGTTTAGGAGCTTCGGTTATTCTGTGTCGATGTAATAGCATTCAATATTCATACTGTAATATAGACACATCACATCTCTCCCCCCTTAGAAGACTCAAGCTAGTTTTTCAAGTGACCTGTGAGAAACATGGCTTGAGGGAAATGAGCCTGTTGGGAATACATTAACCCATACCCTATCTTGAGAGTCCATCTGCATTGGTATTGCTGACCACACTACAGTGCTGTACTGTCATGTTATATGGCTGCAACCCTGGGCTCCACCTTAATAGCTTGGTATTTTGTTGGCTGGCTCAATGTAGCCATATTAAGTGATTTTGGTCTATAACTACAGTAACTTTCCATCCATACAGAGAGGGTTGAAATTTCTGCAGTGCCCATACTATGGCTAGACATTATTTTTCTACTGCTGCATAACATTCCTCCATTGGTTGGACTTTATGGCTGAGATATACCACTGTGTGCTCTTCTCCCCTCTAAGGAAACCTGCTGAGTACAGCCCTCAACCCATGGTTTGAAGCATCCACCTGCACAACAAATTCTTTGTTGTAATCTGGTCTGGCTAACACAGATGGTCCTCCCAAAGCCCCTTTAAGCTTTGGAATGCCTGCTTGCAACCTGGGGTCCACATTATGCTCCAAAAAAGCCATCAACTCGTTGGAATACACATGACAAAACAACACTAATAAAAAATTGTAAAAATATATAAAACATGTGAGCGCTTTCACAGAGTCCTCTCTGCTTCCTCAGACATTACCTTATCTGACCTGTTTTTTCTCATCAGGTCTGTGAAGGGAGCAGCTATTGTACTATAATTGGGACCAAACTTTATAAAGTACCCCTCTGTCTCGAAGAATGCCCTCATCTGCTTTTTGGTAACAGGGCAGGCCACATCTGAACAGCTTCCACTTTGTCAGGTTCTGGCCTGATCTTACCACATTCCCCACTCTATGTCCCAGGTAGGAGACCTCTGCCACACCCACCTGATACTTATGGGGTTTAATGGTCAACCCTGCCCCTTGCAGTCTGCCCAGCACCTCCCTCACCTGCTGAAGGTGCTCATGCCAGGAATGCATGTAGATGGCAATATCATCCAGGTAAGCAAGGGTGTGATCTTCTGCTAGGATACACTCTACCAGCCTCTGGAAGGTCACTGGGTCATTTTTCATCTCAAAGGGCATATTTGGGAACACATATAATCCAAAAGGAGTCACAAAGGCTGACCTCTCTCTAGCTGTAGGAGTTAAGGACATCTACCAGTAACTCTTGGTCAGATCAATAGTGGCCAGATACTTAGCCCCACCCAGATGCTCTAAGGCTTCATCTGTCCTAGGCATGGGGCAAGCATCTGACTGTGTGAGACAATTTCATTTTCTGTAGTCCACACAGAACCTGGTACTTTTGGTACCAGCACCACTGGGGAGGCCCAGGGCCTGCTGGACACCTGGACTACCCTCAGTTCCAACATTTCCTGTACTCCTCCCTCAGAGTCTGTCTGACTCACTCACACACCCTGTAAGGGGCCTGCTTGATAGGCCTTTGGGGTCCTGTATTCACATGGTGCTGCACCAGGTTGGTACACCCTGGTTTCCCAGTGAACATGTCCCCAGACTCCTGCAACACTGCTTGGATTTCTCGAACCTGGGTAGGGAATAGCCATAGGGACATTGCTACCCCTTCCACTTCCACTGAGGTGTCAGTCTGAGCCTCACTGAGGAGATAAGTCACCGGATCTCCCTCAGTCTCTTTCTGCCATCAACTGAAAATATTCAGCACAAGGGCCTCCCTATCACGGCAAGGCTTCATCAGGTTAACATGATGCAATATGTGCCTGTGGCTCCTGCCTAGCAGGTTTACCATGTCAATGGAGGACAGAGATACTACCTCAGGGTATCTAGTAGCATAATCTACTACCACCAGTATATACTTCTTCCCTGTGGAACTTAGGGTACTCAGAGGACCCACAATATCCATAGCTACCCACTGAAATGGCTCCTCAATCACAGGCAAAGGCATCAAAGGAGATTTGACCTTGTCACCTGCCTTGCCTACTTTTCAGCACTGCTCACAGGTCCTGCAGTATGCCGTTACATCCCTTTCCATCCCAGGCCAATACAAGTTCTGCATAATATGTCTCTGGGTATGCTTTATACCCATAAGACATGAAAAATGAATGTCATGGAATATGGCTAGAAGTGCCAGATGGTAGGTTCTAGGCAGTACCAACTGCTATATTACCTCACCTTCTAGACCTCCCTCAGGGGTCCAATCTCTGTACAGTAATCCTTTGTTCCAGTATACAGGCTCCCCTTTTCCTTGAGGATCAGGTGTTTCCCCTAGCTACCTCCTTCAAGCCTCTTAGTGTAGGGTCCAAAAGCTGAGCCTGTCTCGAATCAACTTTTGTGTCCCTACCCAGCTCCCCTTCCACAGGAAGTCTGGTATCCTTTGACAGTGGTACCTCACTGTCAACCTGGTTACTACCACTCACCTCTGCCCTTGCAGTCTCTCTGTCCAGGGGAACATCAGTACCTACCAGCAGCTGTAGCTCACCTTCAGGGTCATCGCTTACAGAATAGCTCCCACCCTGAAATAGCCACCTCTTCAGCCCTAGCTTCAAGTGTGGGGTCTCTGTCTGTGTCTTCCCTAGGTTACCAGCCCCACATGCACTGTCTCCAACTCTAACTGCATGTAACTGTCAAAATCATTCCCTATCAGGACATCTGCAGGATATCCTCAAACACACCTACTTGCTTGCTTCCTTTTACACCCTTCCAGTCAAGGTGAACCCTGGCCAAAGGCATATGGAATGGGGTCCCTCCTAAAGCACTGACTGGAGTGGACTTCCCAAGCAAGTACTGCTCCTCCTCAACCACTGCAGGCTTCAAAATGGTGATGTCAGTGGCTGTCTCTTAGCAGTGGCCTGTTTTCTAACTACAAAGATAGGATATAAACTCTGGTAATAATCTGATACCTCTGTTGTCTCAAGACAACTTACCAGTGGCATACTGTTATTCTCACCTGTTGGCTCCCCCACCTTTTGTTCCCCACCTTGCCTCTGTGGACACCTGTATGCAAAATGGCCCCACTGGTTACATTTAAAACATCTAACCCTTGATCCTGGCTGTGTACCTGAACTAGTGGCTTCCCCTGTTCATGTTAGCTGATCTCCATGGGTTCCTTTATATCAATGTGCAGCACCGAGTATCCCCTTCTTGTGCAGTGATGTCCAGCTTGCTAAGTAGAGATCCCCTTTACTCCCTAACTCATCTGCAGAGTAATACTCCTGGTCTGCCAACCAGATTCTCATGTCCCAACCAAAGTGCTAAAGGCTTGTTCCCTCACCAAAAGGTCTGCCAGCCTTTCAAACATGGTGACCTGACACCCACGCAACCACCTGTGAAAATAAGTGCTTAACTCAGCAATATAATCACATACACTTTCATGTGCTTTGCATCTATGCTCACAAAACTTTTTTTTCTGTAAGCTTCAGGTGTTAATGTAAAATATTCCAACAAACATTGTTTTACTTTGACATAGTTTAAACAATCAATATCAGACAATTTAGAAACAGCAGTTATAGCTTTACCATGAAATAAGGGGTCAGGAACAGTACCCAGGGCCCTTGGTCAACATTACACTGTTTACGTGCTCTTTCAAATATATGAATAAAACTATTAAAATGATCACCCTCTGTAAACTGTCAAAGATATTTACTGACCTTTATTACTTCAGTGTTCAGTTATTCCCTTCCCCATTACCTCCATGATCCTGATGAAAAGTCAGCATCTCCCTCTCATGTTGATGTTGCTTCTCCTTTTTTCGGTATCCAAATGCTGCAGTCTCTCTGCTGATTCTAATTCCAAATGTTTGGCGTCCAGTTCAAGTCTCTAACTCCAGATGGAATTGTTTTAAGTTCTCTGAGGAAATGGTGAACGTATCCCATTTCTGATGGTTGCAAATCCCCATCACCAGACTTGTTGCCTTCTTGGTTGCTGGTCTGAGCTGCAACTAAGGTTGAACTCATTTCCTCATTAGGTTAGGTTGGCATGCACAAGTCAATTGGCTTTGCACACCTTTGCCAACTGGTTCTTTGTCAGCTTGCCATAATCCATTGCTGACATCTTTGCCTGCTTTAACGGACTAAACTAACAAAAAAATAAGTAAAACTGATGTGAAAATGAAACTATGTATGTTTACCTTGTGGCTGCTGAGAGTACATACACCTTCAGTGACAACTGCCTACAAGCTACAGAAGTTCAATTACTATCCATACCACTGCTCACCAATATGTGATTCCCCTGCTCTAGACCAGTGATCATGGAACTGAATCCACACCAAGTACACCGGTGAAGGATGTTCACTTTGAAGAAAAATAGATACACACAGTATTTCCAGGTGCATCTCTCTGCACCAAGCACAATTTCCCTTAAGAGCACACAGGGAACACACTCAGTCCAGGGGATGGGTTTCCCTCTCTTTCTCCAGGCCCCCACTAAGACTTCCCACTGGCATAGCTGTAGCATTCAGTCCTCATCTGAGTGTTCCAAGCAAAGTCCTCCACCACCCTCTCTGTGAAACCAATACTCTGTGTACCTGCTCCAAGTACCTGACACACACACCTTGGAAAAGCTGACACAGATTTACTAGGTCAGCTACCTTTGCCCAGACTATGAAGAAGTTATAATGACAGCAGCCAACTACTCTAAGGTTCGTACATGCGTTCTCAACTATACTGAGTAAAATTAATACTAATACAAATGGCAGTGCTTGACCAATGCAGCAATACTTTTAGGAGCAGCCACAGTGTCACCAAATAAATATAAATACTCTCAAAGATTAAAATGTTCTCTAAAAGACCAGCCACAATGCAAAGTTTAAATGTTTTTAATAACAAATAATAAAAAGAACATGAAGAAGCTGAATATCTATTTACAATAAATATCAGAGCATCAATCATAAGAAATATTAAAAATAACACAGATAGATTCGCACAAAGACAGAAAAACAGCACTTAACTAATCTCACTACATTTTCCTGACTGATCTAAAGAATTACTACTCTCTGGTTACTTACTATAGCAAGGCAAGAAGAAGTAAGTGAGTGAGTGGTCCTGTCAGTTCCAAAAACAGACTGCCCTGAGACTTCTGTCTCATCTAGTATTAAAACATCATTTCAGTGCTGGATTACAGAATGACATCACATACATCTGGTCATCTGACTTCTTGTTCCCACACTATCCCCTTTTGCAAGAAATGGAACTAGTATTTAGCACCTGTGTGTTACTATACACACAGACAGAGCTTTGCTAAGCCATGTTATAGAATCTGGAAGCTATAAAAACATTTCAAAAGCTTCCACCATTCCAGGGTAGCAATTAGTTCACACCTAAGGACAATACAGTAGAATTCCTAGTCTTGGTTTCACAGACATTTTGTCTCTGGTTGCAATCAGAACTGTAAGATACAATCTTTATGGCCTAAACCAATTAATTTAATTTCAGACTATTTTTCAAGGTTAGCTGGAATGAGATTAATCTCTTCTCTTCTGCTATCCTCTGTTACAATAGATTCATTCCAACAGTTATAACACAGTCTGATATATAGGTGCAATTCTTATTTGTCCAGCAGGACCCACAGTTGGTACATTTTTAACACAACCAGCTTTACAAATACATTTTCAACACAAGCACCTGTACAAATCACTTTGATATACAAATTTTGTATTATTCTTTAATCTCCAGCTAGCTATGCTGGCATATGTTCCACATCCATTGCCCTACTTCTCCTGGCATAACTGGCAATACATCACATCATGACAGGGGATGAAATGATTACACAGGCTATGAATGTAACTAGAACTGTACAGAGTTATGAATATAGACAATGTTAGAAAGGATTATGGAAGATATGAAGTACATCAGTAGTACAAGAATGATGTCAAAGGAGATGAAATGAATACTGAATTTGGTCGGAGTGATGATGTAAAATGGGTGATTACTAAGACGAGAGGTGAGGGTTGAGGAGACTATAGTGATTGGCGGATTGAATTAATATGTGGGTGGAGATGGCCATGTTTAAATGTAGTGGAAGGGATGGGGGAGCAGTGTATGGGAGTGGAGTGAGTACACGCATAGTGAAGGTGAACACATATAAGGAAAGCTGATAGTGGATTGCAGTGGTCCAGAAAGTTATAAAAAGAAAGGAGGATTACAGGAAAAAGTGGGAGTCATAATAGCAAAGAAAAAGGCATCAAAGGAACTCTACTAGCTCAGGAGTTGGCACAAAGAAACTCTATCTGGATATAAGCAAAGACAGAAAATATATATAAGATAGTCATCAGACACCATTCATGAGGTATACCAGCAGCAGTCTGCTAACCAGTCCACAGGACATCAAAGGCAGATGTAAAAATTACTTCCAGCAGCTTCTGAATGAGGAAAACCCTACAGAAGCTGTACTGACCCATATACAGCCAATGATAAAAAAGTAAGAGCAGCCCATCTGAGAAAATGAAAGAACAGCATTAAAGAAAATAAGTCATGGAAAGTGGCAGGCTCAGATGAGGTGACTGCAGATATATTCAAGATGCTGGGTGAATTAGTCAGGAAATGGCACTTAAGGGTACTCATGACCATATGGAAATAAAGGAGTATACCAAATGACTGAAGAATAAGCATTCTAGTGTCAGGGTGCAAGAACAAAGGGGACATTGACAGCTGTGAGCAGTACAGAAGTATAAAACTCCTGTCACAGGACATTAACAGCTGTGCGCAGTACAGAGGTATAAAACTCCTGTCACATTACACGTAAGTGTTTGAGAGGGTGACTGATAAATACACACAGTAGTAGTAAGTACAATGGGAGGTGAACAGTTTGGATTCAGATCAGGATGCAGCACAACTGACTTGATGCTTGCAGTGAGAGAGACAGATGAGAAGAAGAAAGACACAAGGAAAGAGTCTAACTGGGCATTCTGAGACTTAAAGAAAAGTTATGAAAAGGTCCCAAGAAAGACGATTTAGGCAATCTTGCAACAACTCAAAGTCTCTGAAACACTGGAAGAATTAGAGTAGGCTATGAAAAAGCACCCAATGAAACAAATAAGGACAGTGTTCAGACTTGCAGATGGAGTCGCAATGGAAGTATGGGTACATTATGATTCAGCTCTGAGCCCACTGCTGTTCTTACTGGTGATGGACACATTAGCAAACTGGTTGGGGGAAAGATCAGTAAAGCTCCTGTATGCAGATGATTTGGCAGTACTAGCAGACTCTCAACAGGGACTTCAGCAAATGATAGGAGACTGGAATTCAGAACTAAAGGCACATGGACTGACAGAGTACAGATAATGCAGTTGCTATGGCAGCAAATAAGATAAATCGAAATAAATTGAAAATTTTGATAGAAGGCAAAATAGTGAAATAGGTTAACATTTTTGATAATCAATGAAAGATGGTTGAGAAAAGAAGGGAAATCAGAATGAACATATTGAAGCTAGGATGAGAAATGCTTCAGTCAAATGACATAGTGTATCAGGGGCAGTGTGTGATAGAAGAATGCCAAAGATGATGAAATGCAAGGTATACAAAACAGCTGTACTACTGTATGGTATAGAAACCAGAGCAGTGAAGGTAGATCAGTCATGGAAGCTAGAAGGAATGGAGTTGAAGTACCACAGATGGATGCAAGGATGCACACTGTGACACAAGCAATGGTGAAATTATGATATTGGAGAAGCCAAAATTGCTATAATTACAGAAAAGGTCAGAGAGAACAGATTACAGTAGTTCACGAAAATGTGTTGTAAAACAGAAGATGCGATGCAGGTCATTTAGGAGAGAGAGGAAATAAAGCCATCCAACAAATAGACTGTATTACAGAAGAGCTGCAACATTCAGGCTTGACTGCTGAAGACTGTAGGAGACTGGCATTAAACTGAGGGAGGTAGCAAAAGTTAAGCCATATTTAATTTATTTATTTGCACTTGGTTTACCAGTATGGTCCATTGGGACAAAAAGAGCCCATTTTCAATTGAGTCCTGGAGAGAAAAGCTCCAGAAACAAAAAACACAGCAATACAATAATACACAAACAAAAATTATAAGTTGCTGCTTTTTTATAGTAGGTACAAAAATACTAGGAAAGCAAAGTAGTAGAAAAACATTTCATTTAACTTTAAAATTACTAAATCAAAAGATTAGCATCAAAGGTTTGGTTATGTAGAGGATTTCATTGGACAGAGACAATGTTTGAGATAAAAATGTTGAAGAAGGTGTAGGATAATTGTTTACACATTGGTTGATTCCTTGTGAAAGAAAAATGTATGGACTTGGAGGGGAGAATTAAGAGGGGTGGGAGCAAGAGCATTCCACTGAGATATAAGGTGTGAGTGGAGAGATTTTTTTAAATGAAGAGAGGTTTGTGGTGGTACGGATGGATGGAGGTAGGGAGTTCCACTGACGTGTGAGGGCAAAGGATAGGAGATTTTTGCCTGGGGAATAAGTAGGTTTATGCAGTACTACTAGGTTTTGATTACTGGATTTGTAAGAGTCTGTTAGGGAGGTGCATTTTGAAGGTTGAGGATAGGGAGGGACAGAGGGAGGGGTTACAAATGAGCTTGTGGGCGTGAGTGAGTTGAATATAGGAGAGATAATTGGGCAGTTCTAACCAATTTAATTTATGAAGGGCTACGCAGTGATGGGTAGTAGATTTTTGGCTTGTGGCAAACTTTGCTATTTTGTAGTAGCAAGAGGAGAGTCTTGTCTTAAGAGAGGATTGTAAGTTTGTTAGAAGTGCAGCGCCATAAAGAAAAGAAGGGATGAGATATGAGGAGGAGAGCGTGAGCTTAGTAGAAGGAGTAAGGTAGCGAATGTGGCGGTAAAGCATGCCAAGTTTTTGGTGGTTTCTTTTGATATTTATTTGTAGGTGAGAGTTGAATTTAAGCTAGTCATCAATTTGGACACCTAGTAATTTTGCCTGAGATACTAATTCGAGAGATGTATTGTTATGGCTTTTGATGGAGAATTAATTTTTGTTGATACTGGTTGATTTTGTAGGGGTAAATAACATTAGTCTGGTTTTTGGGGCATTGAGTACTAAGTGATTGTCTAACACCCATTGCTCAGTGGATGAAAAAGCTTCTTGGGTATGCTTTACGAGTGTGGCTATGGAGGTGGCAGAGCATATTATAGTTGAGTCGTTGGCGTACTGGATAAGTTTAGCATTAGGGACTGAGTGATGGAAATTGTTTATAAATATATTGAAGAAGAGGGGACACAGTATGGAACCCTGGGGAACACCAGTGGGGGTGTCAAGAATGGAGGTAGCAGCTTTTTTCCATTTGACTGCTTGCTCTCTATGTGAGAGGTAACTGTTGAACCAATTGATGGTGGACAGGGATAGGTTTAGATTAGAGAGTTTAGCTAGGAAAAGGTTGTGGGATATAGTATCAAAGGCCTTGGAGAGGTCGAGTAGGAGTGTGGATACTGTGCAGCCAGAGTCTCGGGCTTTAACAACTTCTAAGAAGGAAAGAAGGGCAGTGGTAGTACTGTGTCCAAGTCTAAATCCATGCCGTGCTGGAGAATGTAAGTGATTGTCGGTAAGGTAGGGAAGGTGTTGTAGGTGGATACATTTTTCAAGGAGTTTAGAGATGGGAGATAGGATGGCAATAGGGCAGAAATCTGTAACATTATTGTTGTCACCCCCTTTATGCAGGGGTATGATGAATGCCTTTTTCCATAGTTGGGGTACATGACTTTCTTGGATAGATCTGTTAATTAGTATACTGATGGGTAAGGCAATGGCATCAGCGGCTATAGATAAAAAGTGTGAGGGTATGTTATCAGGGGCATTAGAGCATGGTTTTAGCTTTTGGAGAAGTTTTTTTTTATAGTAGAAATGGGTATGGGTTTTATGGAGAAAGGAGGGGGTTGGGAGGTCAAGGAATTAGAGAGTGATGGAGAGAGTGAGACCAGGGGAGGGGCTGTACAGGTAGTATGTGTGGTGTTGGTAGAAAAGGAGGAGGTTAGTTTGAAAACTAAGTCGATGAAAAAAAAAAGAGTTAAATTGGGTGGCCAGATTTGTATCTGGAGTATCAGGATCTGGACAGGGTTTTTTTTTTTTTGCCAGGGTTAGGGAGAGTGGAGATACTATTCCAGAATTTTTGTGGATTTATTTTATGGATATTTTGTAGTGAGGTGAAGTAAGTTTTTCGGTCTGTACTAACAGGCCTTTTGACTTTATTGTGAAGTGATTTGTACTCATAGAGAGAGGAGGGAGTCTTATTTTTCTGGTGGTATAACCAGGCTTCATCTCTAAGGCGCATAGCTGCTAGTGTTTTTTTGTTAGTCACAGGACTGTTTTGGTTTTTATTCTTTTGGATTTTAGGGGGACATAGCTGTCCAAGAGGTCTAGGAAAGTTGAGTTGAAGTAGGCAACAGCATTTTCTAGGGGTAGAGTTCTTAGAGGGCTTCAATTTATTGATTTTAGAGAGTTGGAAAAGGTAGTGGGATTGAAGTTTTTTAGGTAGTGAGTGGAGGTATAGTTATGAGATGATTGCAGAGGGGAAGTAAATGTGGGGAGGTGGTCACTGAGGGGGTCAGGAAATATGCCGCAGTCAGAGAAATAATGATGGTGAGAGACTAATATCCAGTCAAGGATACTACCACTGGAATAATCTTTAGAGGGACTGGTTATAGAGTTGATAAGTTGTGAGAAATTATAAAGGTTGACATTTAGGGAGGTGGAGAGAGACTGAATAGAGGACCAGTTAATGTTTGTGTCACCCAGTATTATAGTTTCATTGCTAATATTAGTGGAAAGCCAAGATAGGATATGTTTGAGTACTGATATGTCTCCTGGGGGAATGTATAGTGAGGCTATGCATATGTTCTTGTGTTTATTTACATGAAGTAGGGCCAGCGTTAATTCAGCATTGGTGAATTGGGGAATAGGTTTAGTGTAGGGGTAACTATTAATGAGGATGAATAAATCAGAGCTACTCCTCCACCTTTTTTGTGGATTCTATCTTTTCTGATAATGGAATAGCTGGGTGGTACTATTTCTGAGTCTTTTATATGAGGTTTTAACCACGTTTCAGAAATTGACAAGATATCTGGTTTATTTTATATCACAATAAGCAAAAATATATGCTGAACCCATGTAGAAAATGGGGAAAAGGGATTGATGGTGGTGATGACTTCTTAAAGATTTTGATTAGCTACAAATCAGATTATCTGAAAATATCGGTGAGGATTTGTGCAATCAAGTCAGACTTGTGATATCATGTTGGAGTTTATTTTATATGACAATAAGCAAAAAGATAAATCAGCAAGGAGTACTTGCAATGGATGCATGCCAAGCATCTGAGTTTATTCCCTCTTCTTATTTAAAGTTCTAAAAAAAAATTGCTTTTCCTGAAAAAATATATTCATGCTGCAAAAATCTTAAGCAATTCAACTTTTATGTGTATTGCAATTAATGGTAGGGCCTTACAACCTATAAAAATTACTACAGAAACTTGGCAGGGTTATCACCTGTCATTCTGTCTTTTCATTGCAACTCTTGAGCATTTATTTTCTAGGATATTACAGTATCTTTAAAATAAAATATATAAAATAAAATAACATAAAAAATAGCTACCAAAATTACTTAATTTGCTGATATTCTTTTATATTTTCAAAATCGGGTAAACATCTAATCCACAGTTATTACAGGTAGTAGAGGATTACAGTAGAGCTTGAAAATATAAACCTAATCTAATCAATCCCTTTTCCCTTAATTATCAATAAGGTACTGAATTCTTCATTGGTAACCATCCTCAACATTTCACTTGAATTAAAATATCTTCAGGCTAGGTCAAAATCTAACACATGTATTTTTATCTGAGAAAATCTTAACTTTGCCTTAAAAATAGAAGAAAACTGAAATAAGTTTTTAGATTTAACCTTAAAAAGCAAAAATCCTCAAACTGATTGTTTTCCCAGAATAAACAACTCCATTTTTCGTATATAAAACAAACTCTTCATATGCATTAATATATTTATTTGCCCTTTTTGTGCAGTGATAAGATTCTTACAGTAAGCTTAAATATTCTAAGGACAAAAGGGTGGACTGAAATGTCCATATTTTTTAATTTTATATTATCCCAATGCTAATTAAACTGTTTGGTATACCACAAAACTCTATTACTGGTAAAATACCCTTGGAATTTTTGCAGTTTGACCAGTTATGAAGATTTTTCTCTACTAAATCTTTATCTGATATTAATAAAGTTTTGAATATTTTTTACAAAACTCCATTTCATAAATTTTAATATTCAGTCCTTTCCATTCAGAAAATGAAAATGAAAATGATTTTGCTTTTGTTTTTGTTTTTGGTTTTTTGCTTTTGTTTACAACATGTACCTTTAAATACCAGGATAACTTCTCAAACAAATAGGAATAGCTCAAGTAATTAACTATATAATTGAATTATTGGAATAGCATATATATATAATGGATGCATATTCCCTGTTGTTTTGTCTTGATAAAGCCTGGGAGAACCCAGGCGAAAGCGCTTGACTGGATTGTTTGTTTCTAACTTGTGAGCAGCTATTTTTGTGGATTTTATACTCTAAATAAAAACAAAGGTATTGGCAAGATATCCGGATCCTGGTGATTTCTTCGGTCGTGAGCTGAAGATTTTTCTCTACTAAATCTTTATCTGATATTAATAAAGTTTTGAATATTTTTTACAAAACTCCATTTCATAAATTTTAATATCCAGTCCTACAGTTTGATGAAAAAAATACAATCAATGAATTTGTGGGTTTTTTTTCAACATCTCCAAGATAATCTAGATGTCACTGTCATTAATAATGAAGCACTCAGGTTTTTGTATTTTCTGATTTTAAAATATAAATTCCTATATCACTTATTAGTAGCTAATGTGTTAACATTTAGGGCAAAAATGCATTTATGGAACTTCAGAACCACCACCACTCCACTCCTGAATTTAATAAGCACTACAATTGCATAAATCTGGGCTAAATAATAAATAAGTTTAACTTGATCTTTTCTTGGTTGGGATAATAAAAAAACTGCCTTTCTTTTCTGAATAATTATGTGTTATAATTTCGGAAGTATTTTGAGATCCATTCTCTAAACTTCTGATTGTACTGTCCTACTCACAGCTTCTCCTATATTCCCCTTCCTTCAATAATATGGGGGGGGGTGTAGATCAATGTGTGTACATACCTTTAAGAAGCTACCTAAGGGCTTGCACTAGCGTATAAATACCAAGCATGTGCGAGCCTGACTGCCATTTTGTAGTTAGCTGTTGAGATGTAAGCATGTATTCATGCAAGATCTGTTTAACTAGTTCGTTCATATATATTTAATGATGCTGCAATCCATCCTGATGTGTTTGTATGTATTAAAGCATCTGAACGATACCCCAAGCCTTTTTGTTTTATATATTAGGGATGAACAAGCAACATGGTGTCAGAATGGAATCCCGAAGCAAGACCGAGAAATGCGTGGCTAATATACAAGAGTGAATCATCCCAAAATGTGCCTATCAAAACAGGTCAGAAATAAATTACAAATATTAAAACTTGCTCAGCACTGTTTCTTTTCCCATAATATGAAATCAGGCATACAGAACATTCTAAACAATATTTGCATAAAGAAATATTTGTGATATTGATTCAAATTACTACGGAAAATGTTTGAAATAAAGTCCAAATTGCGTAAAATGAATAAAATAAAGGGAAACTACAGCATTTTTGCAAAGCATGTGTATTTTTCATATTAAGCAAGATATTCGATCAGAAGTGTACAAAGTGCTTGTGTGGTTGGGCAGTGTTACAGTAAATCTATTTTGCAAAATACATCCATTACAAGGCATATTTTGCAAAGTGCAGCCATTACAAGACATATTTCACAGAGTATAACCATTACAGATCATATTTCGTAAGGTACTTTGAAGAGTTTATTCTGCATTTGAATGCTGTTACAAGCTCACAGAACAGTTTGTTTGTACATAATTACAAGGGCCCTATTTTCAGTGTGTTTGTGCATACTTTGCTGGCATGGCAGATGGATTTCAAAAACCCAGTGCACTTGTGTTTGACAGTAATAGTGCTGAGAACTGGAGAGTGTTTGAGCAAGAGTACGACATTTTCATACAGACTGCATTTTTTGATAAAGATGACGACCATACAAAGGCATTCATTCTGCTTAATTTAGCTGGGTCAGAAGCCATAGAAAGGGAACAATCATTTCTGCATGCACCTGCTAGCTGTACTGGAGAGGGGGGAAACCATATTGTTGTACCAGCTGAGTCAACGGAGGGCCCAGAGTGCTTAAAACATAAATTTAGAGAAATGTGTAACCCCCAGACAAATGTTACACTGGAAAGGCACTTATTTTGCAAAGGGATCAAAAGCCTGGTGAAACTTTTGCAGCATATATAACTGACATGAGAAATAAAGCTAAAACGTGCATATCTGGCGACTTAAGGGATGAGTTGATAAAAGGCTGACGTGTGTGGTATAAATGATGATGCTGTGAGAAAGATTTTGCTTTGTGACAGTGATTTAACTTTGAATAAGGCCACTGAGATTTGTCAGATATATCAGCTCACAGAAAAGCAAACAAATATGCTTACAAATGAGAACAGCTCTAGAAGACACAGTGATAATGCTTATGTTGATAGTATGCAGCACGTTATTAAAAGAAACAGGCCCAAGCACATGGCAGCTGTAACCCCTGCAAAACTCACTGGTAAATTACAGAACTTTCTAGCAAATTCCAGACTTCACACAGTCTCAGTGAAGCATGAGTGAGTTAGCAAACTCAAAGCATGGGTGCTAACCAAGTTTCATTGCCAGCTGTTGTAATTTTGGTGGTAATCATGAATTTAAAAGGAAAAAGTGTTTAGCTTTTGGTCAACAATGCCACAAATGCAATAAATGGAATCAATTCAAAAGATTTTATAAATCAGAAGGCCCACATTATGTTATTAAAAGGGAAAATTTTAAGAAATGAGTTGATCAGTTAGACCATGGCACTTCTACTCAGTATGTTGAAAGTGTGTCAGTGCTTCATGAAACAGTTAATGCAGTAGATTTATGGGCCAAGAATGAAGTATTTTGTACTGCTTGGATAAATGACAAACCTGTAGAGTTCAAAGTTGACACAGGTTCCAAGTGCAATGTTATGTCAGCAGAAACATTTGCTACAATATGTAAAAGTGAAAGGCTTGATTTGGCAAGGTGTGCAAAATGTGTTGCTTATGGAGGTGAAGAATTCAAACCGAAGGCTCAGTAGTGCTTTCATGTTACTCTGCAGGAAGAAGCTATAACACATTATTTTATATGGTCAACAGCCATGTTCAGTCATTAATAGGGCTCAGAGACTGTTTGAAAATGGGACTGCTTACATTTAATAATGAAGTCCACCATGTTAGCGTAAAAGACCACTATAATTTTACCCAGCACATTTTTCCTCTCTATGCTGACATTTTCCAAGACAAACTAAGCAAACTTCCAGTTGTGTACTCCAAGAAGTTAGACCCAGAGGTCAGTCCAGTTATCAGGCCAGCACATAAAGTTCCACTAGCCATGCAGGACAGAGTCAAAGCAGAGTTAAATAAAATAGTGCGAGAAGGTATGATTTGTCCAGTTGAAACTCCAACTAATTTTTTTCTGTCTTAGATGAAGAGAGTTCATTTTGGCAAATTTGGCTTGACAAAAAAAAATCATCATTGCTCACTACTTCTAGTACTCTGTTTGGCAGGTACAGATTTTTGAGAATGCCATTTGGGATAAATTCTGCAAGTGAAGTCTTTCAGCGAGAAATGGAGCAAATTTTTTCTAGGTATCCTTATGCTATTATAGTAGACGACATACTGGTAGGAGGTCATGATGAAGTAGAGCATGACAGAAACCACAGAAAAGTTCTAGAAAGGGTTCTAAAAAGGGCATGTCCAGTAAAGCTTAAGCTCAATCCACACAAATGCAGGTTCTGGCTACAAGAAGTTACTTATGTTGGTCATTTATTTACGAGTACAGGCTTATGACCACACCCTTCAAAGCAAACAGCCATTCTCGAAATCCCAGCTCCAGACAATGTTCAAACCCTGCAATGTTTTTTGGCATGGTCAACTGAACATTTGATATCCTGAAGCAAAGAAATGCTAGTCTGCCAATGCTCAGACACTGCGATGTTCACAAACCAATTACACTTTCCTCTGATGCTTTGAAATTTGGACTTGGTGCACTCATTCTACAAGAGCATCAACCTGTTGCCTATGCATCTAGAACCAATTTTAATCTTGCCTACAAGTAAGGCAAACTTCTTTATCTTACTGATACATTATCCAGATCACCCAGAAATACCACAGAACAACATGGGAATGAGAACCTTGATTTTGAAGTCATGGAAGTAAGAAATTTTTCTTCCACACATCTTGATGTGGTAAGAGATCACACAGCCACAGATCCAGTTTACAAAGGCTCAACCACTTTATCAATCAAGGATAGCCGTCAAAGCAATCCAGTTTACCTCAAGAAGGGCAACCTTATTTTCCATACAGAGATGAGATTTTGGCTGACAAAGGTATCATAATGAAAGGTCCGAAACTAACTGTTCCATAGTCCTTGCAACCAGAGTACACTGCTGTCATACATCATGGTCACCCAGGAGCCGAATCTACCAAAAGAAGGGTGAGAGAACTTTTATTTTGGCATTCTATGTCACAAGACATTGAGAGATCACTTTCATCTTGTTCAGTGTGTAATAGTACAAAGTTACATCAACAGAAAGAACCATTTAATCTTAACCAGATTCCAGAAAAACCTTGGTCAACAGTAGCCACTGATATCTTTGAGTGGAATGGTCAACATCATTTGGTGTTAGTAGACTCTTACTCCAAAAGTTCAAAATTGACTTACTTCCCAACCTAGCATCCAGTACTGTCATTACTAAGATGAAGTGTCATTTGTCTGTTCATGGAAGTCCACATAAATTTTTTTCTGACAATGGCATGCAATTTACAAGCCAACAGTTCAAAAGATTTGCTGAAGAATGGGATTTTACTCATGTTACAAATAGTCCAGAGTACCTGTGGTTTGGCAGAACGCACAGTTCAAAATACAAAACAGTTACTTGAGAAGTCAAAACAAAACAATGCTGATGTTTTCCTGAATCTCTTGAATCTCAGAAATGTTTCTCATAATAAACATCCTGGTTCACCTGCTCAGATACATCTTTTGAGACAAGCCAGAACAACATTACCAATAAGTAGTCAATTGTTGGTTTTGTGTGTCAACAACAACAGATCAGTGAAATCCAATCTGTTGAAGAAACGCCTATCCCAGAAGTCCTACTACGATAAGACCAGCAGACTGCTCAGTTCATTATGAGAGGGAGAAATGATAAGGATGCAGACATCTAAAGGTTATAATCAGATTGGTGTCATGAAGAATATTTGTCCAGAACCGAGATCATACATTGTGAAAACAGAGTCAGAAGGAATCTTTAGGCTGAATCGGAGGCATTTACTACCGGCATCTGAGCCTATATCACAGCAGACAGACTGTGAAAAAGACTCTCTTATCTCAGAGTGAGTTATCCAGTGCTCCAATTCCTTAGAAGTTCCAGAGGACATTCTGACGAATCCAGAAGTTCCTGATATGAGTTGTACACCACACACTGTCTCTGTTGCTAAATTCGTTCCCAACTTTTATGTTACAAGATATGGTTGAATCCCTAAACTCTGTAGCAGATACGAAGCAACTTGGATATGAACATTATGTTTTTTTTTCTAAGGTATGTAGTAATGCATGCCCTGCTCTAACATTGTTTTGCATAAAGGGCAATCTTTTCAAGAGGGAGGATGTAGATCAGTGTGTGTGTGTGTGTGTGTATATATATATACCTTTACGAAGCTATCCAATGGCTTGCACTAGTGTATAAATACTGAGCATGTGCGAGCCTGACTGCCATTTTGTAGTTAGCTGTTGAGATGTAAGCATGTATGTATGCAAGCTCTGCTTGTTAACTAGTTCATTTATATTTAATGATGCTATCTATCCTGATGTGTTTGTATGTATTAAAAGTTTCTGAACAAAACCCCAAGCCTTCTCGTTTTGTGCATTAGAGATGAACAAGTGACAAAGGGTATCCCAGCAACATCCCATGCTGGGAGACTCCTATCCTCCTAGATAAGATGACATCATGACATCTGAAGTGCATCAAATGCCACAGCAAATCAGAGCACTGTCCTCTCTCTCCTCAAAGAGAAAGGAGCAGGCAAACCTCACCATTGCTGTCTTCTCCCTGTCAGTTGCAGCAGATAGCCAAGCTGTTAGCCGACCTCTAATCACATGGATTATACTCAGTAATTAGAGTTTTTATCACTCTTTCCCAATGGAACTTTCTCCAGTTCATTATAAAGCCTCCTCAGCTGTGGTCTACATTAAACAAAACTTGCTGTTCTGACACAGAAATGTCACAGACATATATATAATCAGATATTTGGTCATTGCCATTTGTAATTAATCATCTCCTCATGATGCACTATGAACTTTCTGTGCCAAGTGTCAATGTTGTTTTAACACATACGGCTTGTAACATATAATGTGATTGGGGGGGGGTGTAAAAATATATTGACCACATATGTAAAATTAAGATAATAATTTCCCTTGTTTTTACAGAAGTGGATATCTAAACTAACATCAATAGTTTAAGCAACAGAAATTTTTTAAGCAAACCGGTTTGAAAAATAAGATAAAATGAAAAAAAATACACAGAGAACTGTAGTTGTTCCATACATTTATAAAGTCATTACTGACTTTTTTGCATTAGCAAAGACTTTCAGTGGAAAACACATTATCTACAAACTCAAGCAAATAATCATGAGAGGTCTAACTAATGTGTAGAGAGTAAAATTTACAAAGATTTTGTCATGCATCTGCATATTACTGGCTTTTTTGTTTGCTTGTTTTTGCTCATCACTAACTGTTTTACTTGGAGATGAGAAGTTTACCTGTGCAAGTATTTATTATGAGAGATCTGAACTGTTTGCTTAGTGAAACGTAAAACAGTGTATCTAATATTTAAAGCTATATTAGCTAACATTTCAGTGAAAAATGAATGAAGTTTGGAAGTGAATAATTATGCAAGAAGTTGTCTTCCCATCAGCCTTAGAACTTTAGTGTATATAATATAATAGAATGCATGTAGTTAATTCATTTAAAGGTAGACCATGAACTTTTTCTTAGGGCTAAAAGTTAATGTTTGCCAAAAGTATGTACAATGTTATTCAAATCTGGGAGGGGACCAGAGATAAGAAAAAACACATGGCAATTAGTCTAAGTGTGAATAATGGGCTCTAACGTGCTTTAGCATGTTTACCCCATTATTTGAAAATGTACATAGTTTTGAGTGTTTGTTATAAGTTAAAAAGGATGGGGGATCTCACAATCTATTTGAGTTTTGTTTGTTTTTCACTTAAGCAAATGTTTATGAAAATGTGACTTGGATTTAAATGTAGATGAAAATAAGCAACTACATGACTGATCAGCCTGCCAAAGATTAGTGTGTGCATGTACATTAAACATTGGAAATATGCATTCAAAAGAACTGTCATCTATAACAAGTGGGAATAATACCTCTCCATCATAATTGGCTACTCTGTCTACATTATCATGGAATGTAAAAGCCTTAGAGGTATAGACAAAAGCCAGAGAACTGAATTACATTAAGAAGTGCAGCGATAAAATATCAGTGTTATAGGAGACACAGCTGCATAGAAATGAGCATCTGATTTTGAAAAAGAATTTCAGGATGGACATTCAGTAGGGTATCTGGGGCAGAAGAAAAGGGCAGTAATAATACAGATTACTTCAAGGGCTGCAATAGTGACAGAAGAGGGAGAAAATAAAATAAAAACAGATTTGTGGTCATAAGTGGTTTTTGAATGTGGAGAAGAATTATGCTGGCATGCATTTATTATTCCACCTAAAAAATGCCATTATGTAAATTAAGAGAATTTTGTGAGGAATAAGCTTTCAGCAGGGATTTCTTTTTTTGGGTGGTGGGGTGGGGACTGGAACCTGATTTTCAATAGTGAGGATGCATCTTGAAGGGTAAAATAACAAAAGAGGGTACATTTCTGAATACATTTACCAGACTATATTGCATGGAAGATGTGTATTCAGTAATACAAATACAGACAGAATTTACACTATTCCCTAAAGTACAATAACAAGCCTAGACTGGACAGAAATTGCTTTTCATAGGAGCATGTGCATTGAACTAAAACCTTTTACATCCATTCCAAACTATTTCAAATCATTCATCAATGAAAACTATGGTAAGGATTCATGGTAGTAAAGTAAAACAGAGACAGTGGTATTTATCTGTTAAAAGCAGGTATTTAAAGAATGGGTACTTGAAAGTATTTGTAGGTTATAAGGGAAGACAAATATTTTCATACAGGAAAATGGCCGTTATGCGGATTTTGCCCTTTTGTCCAATGTAGAACGATCTCGGAATTGGTATATTTCGTTAGGGGTGTAGGGGGCACAGCCCCCCACATTGGGGGTTGTGGCAGGAGGCAAAGCTCTCCACTTCATTTGGGTTTAAAAGTTTTTTGTTTTACAGCCAAGGGAATTTTTTTCCCTGCATGAAAGCGGCCATTTGCGGTTTTTAGATTTCTATATTACCAGTTCAATGTTTATGTATTCGAAAACCTAAATGTTCGATCTGGTAATACAGACTCAGTAAAGACAGCATAGAATCTTTTCCCAGAATGTTGATGTCTCCCCTGTTAAGCAAAACTGACCAGATCTTTATAACTTCCTTTCCTCCTAACATTCAAACATCCACCAGAATACCTTCCATTCCTAATGACTATCCAACAGATTGTTTATACATCATTTTTATCTACTCCTCCTGTCTTAATTGTTGATCTTTATCTACCTCTATCACTTTGCATAACTGAGTCTTCCATACATATTCCCATTTATTCTTTTTCTTAATTCCCCACTTTCCCGCTTTATACAAATTTTTATAAAATTTCTAAAATATCTTTAATATCTCTACAGGATCTCTGGTCATTTTTCTTATTATAGGCTCTTTAAGTATGGTAACAACACTTTCTACTTTCTGTTGCCTAAGTCGTTGTGCCAAAAGTTTTTGTGCATGGGAGTTCTTATCAAAAAACAGTTGCTTATCAACAATCTTTCTATACTCATGCATATTATCCGAGTACACTCTTATTTTCTCTTTAGCACTCTGCAATTGTGCCTCTTCTTGCTCTACGAGATTCCCCTTATTCCATAACACCTCTATCCCACTCATTAGCTTATAACTTCTGGAGTACTTTCTATCTTTCCTAATAACTTACAAAAATTTCCACTAACCATTCCTTAAATTCCCCTCTTTTTAACAGGTGGGCAGGGAAGTGATAGAAACTCAGTTTTTCTTCATTAACCTGCATTTTTATCTAGGTAATTAATGGTGCATGATCTGAAATAGTTATTGGGCGTGTGTCAAAGTTCTCAATTAAATGCACACGTTACAGTGAAATATAATTCTTGTCTCGTCTAGTCTAGCCCAGTTATTGTATCCTGGGGAATAATATGTAAATTATCCCCCAGTTCCTACTACTGAACTCACATCTTTCATACCAAATATTTTTATAAATTTTTTCAGATATCTACCCTCTTTTCTTATACTTTCCCTCCAGGCCCACCAGACACATCCTCATTGTTTCAAATCAAATTCCAGTCCTACCTAAAAATAATACTCCCTGCTGAAAGCTGATTATTTCTCCCAATTTTTTAAGGTACATAATTGCAGTTTTAGGTGGAATATAAATACATGCCAGGGTAATCCTCACCCCTTGCCAACAGCCCTTTACTACCACAAATTGACTATTATCATCTTTTTTCCTCTTCTATCACTATTGGAGCTCCTCTGGCAATTAATACAAGTACTCTGATTTTCCTTTGTCCCTGATATTCTGCTGAATATCTATCCTGAAATTCTTTATCAAATTCACATGCTCAGTTCTATCCAAATGTGTCTCCTCTAACATCACTATTTGCACTCTGGATTTTTAATTTATAGTTAAATATTTCCTTTTTGTTTATGTCAGTGAGACCATTCACATTCCAAGATAATATGGAACATGTTACCATTATGGTAAGAAGTCATTATTCCCACCTGTTATATATGACAGCTTTTTAAAATGTCTATTTCAAGCTTTAGTAACGCATGCAGCAACTGTTTGGCAGGTTAACCTTTTAAACATTTTTTCTTGTCCTCAACATTGGAACCTATGCCACATTTTACAAGACTTTTTGTTTTGAAAAAAACTTCTACCAACCCCCCCCATTAACTTAATACAAAGACACAACTATGTACATCTTCAAATAATGAAGTTCGATCCTCCTAATAAGAACATTTGTTCCAAATAGCCAGCTGCTAATACAAGCCTTAGTTAAACTGAAATTTAGGCTATCCATGCTAAGATACATACTACTACCTGTGCTTCAATATACACTAACTGCTGTCTGTTCTCTTATTTCTATTCAACTCCCAGATGTGAAAACAGCTTACATGCTTTCAGAAGACATTAACTTTTAGCACTGAAGAAACCAGTTTTCTGGCTTTTATTGCCCTATTATCAGTGTGTCTGGAAACATAAGAGAAAAGATGTAGTCCTCTGCTGCAGCCTGAGAGACAAGCTGAAACATTTATTGCTAAAAGATAACTTTTCATTATATTCATTTACTTGTTTCCATTTATCCAAAATAAAAATAGAACAAACCCACACGGCAGAGAAACTTTATTAAAACACAAGTATAGCTAAAAAAGGATAAGTGCTTTCGGCTGGGCCTTCTTCAGATCCACAATTCCTTGTTAATCATTGGAAGTTTATAAAGAGGATGTGACCAATCAAATAATTTCTACAGTCAATGTCTCTTCAAAACTGGCTTTAAAGGAAGTATATCATTTAAGCCAGGTTCCCGGTCAGCTCTTAAGTTGGCTATCCATCTTGTTTCATGTAACTCAATAAAATCTGAGATTACCCTTCCTCAGGTTCTCATAAATTATTTCTAAAAGCAAATAACTAAAATTATGAGTCACATATTGAATTACATGTTTTGATAATGCATTAGTGTTAACTTTATTCTTAATATGTTTTATATGCACCTGAATCCTAATTCTAAAATGACAGTTCATCTTCCCAATATAAAACTGGGAAAGTCTTTACATATTGCAACATATATAACATTCTTTGTTCCACAATCAGCAAACCCTCTCAGCTTGTAATTCCTATTGATTACTGAATGTTGAAAGTAACTTAAAGTGGAAATATATGGACAAGCTGTACATCGGCCACACTTAAAATTCCCTGGACTGGGAGGTAAGGAGACAGAGAATGGAGTACCATTTTACTGATTCATACCTACTAGACAATTAGCTTTAGAACCAGAGAAGGGTGGGCTGAGACAGACCTAGTAAGGTCATTTGAAGTAGAAGTTTACTGTGACAAACTGAGTTGAAGGCTTTAGACAAGTCTAGAAATAAGGAGCAGACTAGTTTGCTATTATCTTTAGTTTTATTTTTTCCAGCAAACATCTTTATTAAATTTTCACACAAGATATAGACAATCTTACATTTATACAAATGAAAAACAAACATGACACCACTTTAGTTGCAAACAGTATACATCACAGACACCACTGAAACAACTGCAATTGCAAACATTATCCATCACTTACAATCTATCCAGTCATTGCCAGTTAAGCATTATATGGCTTATTAAAATCCTGCCTCTTAAACCTCATTCCAGCTCTGCATATATTTTTCCCACAATTCCAATTTTTTCCTGTGTAGTTTGCTCCCTCCCTTTTCTAAAGATCCCAATTCCAGTTTTTTTCTCTCTGTTATTATATTCACTACTTCTAGTAAAGTTAGTCTAGACTTTGATTTCTATTTTCTAGTAATTGCTTTTTTGGCAGCCACCATAATTAGACTCAGCAAGGTTTTATTACATCTAGGCAATTCCGATTCTGTATCACAACTCAAAAAAATCATCTCCCAAGTCAATCCAACCTGCTCACCCAGCATCTCCGACAGAGAGGTCTGCAGGGAATACCTAAAGTATGTCAGCTCATTACACTCCCAAAAATATGTCCCCAGCAGGGAGCACTAAAAAATCCTGAAAGCCCAAAATCCTGAAGCCCAAAATCTTGAAACCCACAATCCTGAGACCAAAATCTTGAAAGTTCAAAATACTGAAAACTCAAGATACTGAATCTCATAATACTGAAAACGCACAGGATACCAACACTTAATATATTCCAGCACAAATACATACAGAAACATATTATCCTTCAAGTAACTGCACTACACAAAGTGCAATCTTGGAGTTCAAACATTTAAGTAGCAGGGGTGGAGTGCTGATTATACTTAAAGAGTAATATGGTTAGTCTCTTATTTGTTTCTGTATGCACTTGTGCTGGAATATAGTAAGTGTTGGTATCCTATGTGTTTTCAGTATTATGAGATTCAGTATTTTGAGTTTTCAGTATTTTGAACTTTCAAGATTATGGGCTTTCAGGATTTTGTAGCGCTCCCCCCAGCCACCTCTTTCTTGTCACACATCCAACACTTGCTATCCACCTGAGGAAAAATACTTTGGAGTCTACTTTGGGTATAAAATACCTATGTAAACACTTCCAGGCAAAGATCCTAAATTGTGTAGACTTTGTTGCATATTTGGGAGATCTATATTTATCCTCCCATTGTCTTTTTGTGAAATGCTTATCCAATCTCTCTTCCCAATCCTTTCTAAGCTCCTCTGACTGATTCGTATAATTATCATGCAGTATTTTATATGCTTTACTAATCATTCCTTTTTAATGGCAGCTTCTGTTCTCAATTCTATTAAAAATTCTACCAGTGCTGGTCTTTCATTCAGAAGCCCCTATTTCTTTCTCTTTGCCTATACTCTAATATCAGTCCTTGATAGGGAAGACAATCTCTAACCTGCAGTCCAAATAAATTATTGGCCTCTTCCCATTATATTACCATTCCCCTTTCTACTTATTTGCTTCTAATACTTTGGATTCATTGCCAGTTTTCTGCAATAAATTCCAGCCTCCTCTTGCCTGTTATCTGTATCCCTGACCACAGTCATCCCTATCAGCAAAATCTCTTTTCTCCATTCTCATGCTGGTTTGGTTCTTAGAATACTCCCTGCTATTTTATGAATATAATACTCTGTATAATTTTTTTGTTCTCCTTAAGATTCTGCATCCAAAATCCCAATCTCTCATTTCTTGAGCTTCATCCCTGCATTAGCATTATTCCTTTCCACTTTGAATTATAGTTTTCTGCTTGTGAGCCTTAGCTGTGTTGGTCTACAATACCCCCTCAAACTGGGTAATCCTAGTCTGCCTTGTTCTATTGGAAGAATCAGCTTGTCCCATTTAACCCTTGCTGTCTTCCCTTCCCAGATAAATCCTTCCACTAGTTTTTAACTGCTATCCACAGTTTCTCCTCTGGTTGATAAAAATATGCCTGACCTGTGTATAACACTAAAGGGGTTAAAAACATTTTAATGGCTTGTATCTTAGTATCTATATCCATATAACAAAGCTTCCAGTTTCTCAATATTTGTATTATCTTCTGTTTAGTCTCTTCCCACATATCCTTAGCTGCCACAACAGACTCATTTCTAATCCATACTCCTAAATACTTCATTTTATCATGTCCCCATAAATATTTTTTATTTATTTGTTTATTGGGAAAGTCCAACTTGGAACAAAACCAATTTTCAGTGGTGGCCCAGAGAGAAACATTCCAGACACATGTCTTTGTAAAGTGGGAGGAAACTGAAGCACCCGGATGAAACACACAGGAACACACAGAGGACATGCAGGCTCTGCAGAGAAGGCACCCCAGTCAAAAATTGAACCAGAGAACCTCTTGCTGTGAGGTGGTAATGCTACCTCTGCACCATTGTTGGACCAATTTGTGTGCGGATACATAATTTACTGCTATTGCCTTTGTTTTAGCTTCATTAATTTGGATTCCAAGAAGATTTGAAACTGTCTTAAAATGTTCCACAACAGTGTACTGTCCCTTTCTGGTTTTGTCATGTAAAAAATAATATCATCTGCAAATACAGCCAGCTTTTCCTGATTACCATACCAGTTATATCCTTGAATTAATAAATCCCTTATTTTCTTTGCCAGTGGTTCTAAATATAATGCAAACAACAAAGGGGAAAGTGCACAACCCTGCTTCCAT
This sequence comes from Protopterus annectens, assembly GCF_019279795.1. Classification (NCBI taxonomy): domain Eukaryota; kingdom Metazoa; phylum Chordata; order Ceratodontiformes; family Protopteridae; genus Protopterus; species Protopterus annectens. The sequence continues at coordinate 648,364,534 of NC_056745.1, read as the reverse complement.
TGTCCTGCTCAATGAAATCCCAGTCTACTCTGTCAAATGTTTTCTCTGCATCAAGATCCACCAATAAAAGTGGTATTTTCATACATTCTCCTTCCTTCTGTATCATCAATGTTCTGTTAATATTGTCAAATGTTTGCCTCCCCTCCACAAAACCACACTGATCCATATCTATCAATTTTGGTATCACTTTTGCCATTCTTTTAACCATTACAGACAAACACTTTATAATCATGGTTTAGCACTGAAATGGGCCTGTATGAAGCTGGATCTTATGGATCTTTATCCACATTAGGTAATCATGGTTTAGTACTGAAATGGGCCTGTATTAAGCTGGATCTTATGGATCTTTATCCACATTAGGTATTACCATTACTTCTCCTCTTAAAATACTGTTAAACAAAACCTTCCAGATTGTTATCAGTTTTTCCCTCCTAACTTCCAAACTTCCGCAGGAATACTATCTATTCATGGGGGCTTCCCTGTGATTGGTTATACATAGTCATTTTTATCTCACCCCTTCCTATCCTGTTAGTAACTGAGTCTCCTCTACCTCTAACCTGGGCATATTTAATTCTTCCATAAACATTTCCATTTGCATCTTTTCTTGATTTCCATTTTTCTCTGCTTTATACAAACTTTCATACATTTTCTGAAAATTTTCTAATACTTCCACAGGGTATCTTGTTATCTTCCTTGTTATAGGCTCCCTAAGTTTGGTAACAGCCCTTTCCACTTTCTGTTGCCCGAGTTGTTGTGCTAAAAGTTTTTGTGCTCTAGAATTATTATCAAAATACAGTTGCTTAACAGCAATCTTTCCAAACTCATGCATATTGTCTAAGTAATCCCTTATTTTTCTGTTTAGCATTCTGCAGTTGTTCCTTTTCTTGTTTGAGATTCTCCTATTTTGCAGTACTTCAACATTTGTCAATCCCTCTAAATAATTCTCGTTACTGTTTAATCATATCTCTATTTCTTTTATTTCCACCCAAGTTTTAAACTCCACTTTAACTTTATCCCACTCCCTAGCTATGTTTTCAAAATAAAATTTTATTTTCTCTAGTAGCTTCTGAATTAATTCCAAAACCCATTCCTCTCTATTCAACTGATAGGTGGGAAAGCACCAGTGTCTCGTTTTTATTTCATTACCTTGCATTTTTTAGTTATTATCGGTGCATGATCTGAAATAGTTACTGGGTGCATTTCAAGACCTGCAATTAAGTGCACATGCTCCTGTGAGATATAAAATCTATCTAGCCCTTGTATCTCGGTGAGTAATATGTGAATTCACTCTGAACGTCTAGTACAGAACTGACATTTTCCATGTTAAACATTTTCATAAATTTCTTCAAAAGTCTACCATACTTTGCTATATTTTCCCTTCTAGGCCCCCCAGATGCACCTTCACTGTTGCCAACCAAATTCCAGTTTCCACCTATAAGTAATATTCTTTGCTGAAAGCTGCTTATTTCTTCCAGAATTTTCTTAAGCTCCATTATGGCAGTTTTGGAGGAGATGTAAATGCATGCCAGTGTAATCCTCCTCCCCAGCCAGTAGCCCCTTAGTACTAAATATCTTCCATTGTATTTTTTCCCCTTTTCTATCACTATTGAAGCTCCTCTCGCAATTAATATAAATACTCCCTCTTTTCTTTTGCCCCAGATATTTTGCTGAATAACCATCCTGAAAAACCTTTCTTTATCAAATTCACATGTTCAGTTCTTTCCAGCTGTCACCTGTGGCACAGCTATTTTCACTCTACATGTTTTAATATAATTTTAACACCACTCTTTCTTTTTTATTGTGTGTAAGACTATTCAGATTGAAGGACATGACAGAAAGCATCATTTTTTTATATCGTTGTTATTAATACCTTTTATGTATAACTGCTTTTTTGTTAAATGTCTGGTTCCAACTTTTATGCTACATATATATACTGTTTGGCAGGTTATGCTTTTATATAGCTGTTTCTTGTCATATCCACTTGTGCCTATGCCACATCTTACTTTTTATTTGAAAGTTCTCAAACAGAGCAAACAAACCTCAAAAAAAACTCTCCTAAAACTTATTAGCTTAACAATAACACAAAAAAACTATGTAAATCTTCAAATATTTAAGTGTTTGCTTCCTAATAAGAATATAAGTTCTAAGTTGATAGCTACACAAACAGGCTAAAGTTAACCAAAAATGAAGGTTAGTCATGCTAAGATGCATGGTGCAGCACGTGCTACTAGTAAATGCTATTTGATTTTGTATGCCTTTATAGCTTTCCTAGTTGAGAAAATACTTGAATGCTTTCAGTAAGCACTTTCTCCAAGCCATTTCTCTTTATCAAATTGTCTTCTAGTGACATGCAAACCAGACACAAAACTGCTAAGGGTACCCTGTTTATCAGAAAAAAAACTTACAATATTCAATATTCTTTTTCATTTACATGCTTTGTAATAAACTTGTTACTGGATTATGCCTACCCAGTCACAAGCATGGGAAAATCACACTGATTTTTCTTTTATCACACTCTCTTAACCAGACCCTGCCTCTTTCTCCCATCTTCTCCCTCCTTTTTTCTTTTTTACTGTAATGCCTACATTTCTTAAAATTGAACAAAGAAAAACACAAGGTTGAAAAAGAAACCTATTATTATTAATATCCCCATGCATTTTAAACTGAGAAAACTTTACTTCAGGTCTAATTGGCTTTGTATTATCTTTAAAGATGTCACACCTGGAAAAATCCCTGATAATTTTCAGAGAACATTATGTCCTAGCCAGTTTCTCTGTTTTTTTTTTCTTTTCCCTCAGCTAATCTTCTTACACCAGTCTGTCTCCATGAAGACCAGCTGCAGAAATGCTACTTAGTATACTTACATGCAACAGCTAGAAAAAAAATTCATATTATTGAATATTCTTTTTCATTTACTTGCTCTGTCTCTTAAAAAAAAATGCCCTTAAGTCATTTCCCCATTCAAAAATGAAAAAAGCACATTCATTTGAACTTCATCATGCCTTTTTAACCAGGCTCCCTTTGTTTTGTTTTTTGATCATTGCATTGCCTGTACAAGAAGAAAAAGAGAAGAGGGGAGAAAAAAATACCCGTTTACAATTTCCATTACACTTATAAATAGCATACAAAGAAAACCATGCACCAAAAATACAGTACTATTAATAAAAGAAAGTGTTTTCTTTACATACAGTTAGCATTCTTCCCTCTCTTCCCCTCCCAACGCATTTTTCCAAACATTAATGACATGAAGTAGGGTATATACTTTAGAGTCTGCCGCACATCAAACAAATTTTGAAAAAGTCCAATATTTCCAGATTTTCTTGCTCTGTCATATGTCACAAATATAATTACTGCACTGTAGTCCCACATTAAGTTACTGATTTTATTAGTGTTCTTCTCCATCACCCAAATCCTGTCTCTGCTTCATTTCCAAATTTCTCTTGATTTTTCTAGTCACTTCTCATGCTCCCTTCCTTCTCTCCAACATTTTTCTTTCTGTGGTTTTTATTACCAGAAGAACAAGAAGCAAAATCTCCTTCTGTTTCCCACCTCAAGTTTTGTTGGACAAAGTTCTGTATTTCCTCTTTAGCATGCATTTCATCAAAAAATTATTTTATCCCTTCAGGGAAGAATACCTTGAGGATGGCTGGATACAGCAGTTTGAATCTCACACTTGTGTCTCAACATTTTCTGAATAGTGGAATGAATTTAATTCTCTTTTGCCTGGTGTACAATAAGTAATCCTTCTCCACAAACACCCTATCTCCCACTTTTAGTATTGTGTCGTCCTTCCACAGTTTTGTTAGAATCAACTCCTTCTGCTGGTAGGATTGCATCCTTACTCTTATAGTTCTAGGTTGCTTTCTTATGCAAAGAGGTCTTATGTAAAGAGGTCATTGTTCCCCCCTACTCGACACTCATTAGACCTATTATAGAGTACAACGCCCCTTTTGGAATGTACCTCACAAGCCATCTGCAGCAGCCGGAAAGGCCACAGAAGTACCTCACAAAGAGGATTACTGGCCTCAAACAAATGTCCTACACTGACCACCTCAAAAAAACTCCAGCTTTACTCCGTAGCATATCGCCTACTTCGAGGTGATCTCTGCCTAACATATAAAGCTATGTCAAACCCAGAGCTGTTGGACATGCTACACCTAAAGAAATCCTAATCCCTCTGAGCTACACGCTCTAGGGACCTAAACCTTGTCACCACAATAAACAGGACATGCTGGTGGGATAGATTCCTGTCCCAGAGACTTCCCATACTCTGGAACAGGCTACCCATCTATGTCAAGCAAAGTTCTTCATTAGCACTCTTCAAGAAAAATCTTGATGAGTGGATGCGAAATAGGAAATACACCCTGGGGATCACTTCTGTGTCTCTGCTCGACAGTGGCACAGGAAAATAACTTTCTTGGGTGGCGTAAGCTAGGGAACCTTGTTGACTAGGCTTATGTAGGGCCCTTGGGCCAATAGCCTAGTACCTACCTATGAACCTATGACTAGGTTTGGAGCATACACACAATGCACCCATTCAACAGTTCCTGCTGTGGAATACTAATCCAGTTGCTTATTTGTGCTTTCATAAAATTAATGCAGTCTGTACCTTCCAGCTTCTCAGGTATAGCTGAAAATCTCAGGTTTTCCCTATGTGCTCTGTCCTCTAACTCTATTATTTTTTTGAAAAATCTCTTCCTGAGCAGTCTCATATTCAGCCAGCCTTTTAATTTCAACCTCTGATTTTTGCAGCTTTATCATCTCATATCAATATCTGTTTAAAACTTCTTCCATTTGTTCCAGTCTTTTGTTGTTTGTGCTGATATACTCTACCAGTGTTTTGTTTATTTTAAACAGGTCTGTATGCAGTTGTCTTATATCTTCCTGTAGGTTACTGGAAGTCATGTCTGAAAGTTGCATTACTTTTTGCTGAACATCTGCAGAACGCTCCCCTGGCAGTGTTTATTCCTCACTTTTTGTAGTTGATTTTGTTTTCCAGGTCTTCTGTGTTTCTTTATTCCTGGCATCCAGGCAGTGTACTTACTAGCCAGTTACTGAAATTTACCTGATAAACACAAGTCTTCTGGTCTTCTCTGCTAAGTTTCTGTTTCCTACTGGGAGAACTAAAAAGCCGTTACTCAGTGTGCAGCCATCTTGGAAGTCCCCCCCCTCCCCACCATTATCTCTAGCTTTATTGACAGTATTTATAAAGGTTAGAAGTGAACTGCTAGTACTATGAGAGTGACTAAAACCATGTTGTGTGGGGCGATAGGAGGTCTTTTTTGCATGAGATAGTTTAGGAATTGTTTTTGAATACATTTTTCAAGTATTTTGGACAAAAGGGAAAAGATTGCTACAGGTATAAAGTTATCGATGTAAATAACAACAAAGCACAGTGCAAAATCCAATATCCACATTTTTTAATTTATGTTTTAATAACATTTTAGAATATACCTGGCCTTGCATTCGTGGATTCTAAAGTTATTGAAGTCTGCTGAATTTCCTACTTTGTGTAGAGGAATAAACTGTAATTTCCCAGAGATAGGGAATGTGGGATTCTTGGACTTACCTGCTTATAAGGACTAAGTAGGATAGGCAATGCTATTGGCTGCTATTTTAAGGTACTCACTCAGAAGGCCATGAGCTGAATTCGAGCATGGTAATTCGGAGAATATATGAAAGGTAGAAGGTAAGAATTGAAATGGTAGGTTTCCTCTTTGACAACCTGTCTGAACAAAGAAATCAGGCAGGGCTATCCTCTTCCCCTTTGTTATAAGCGGTACATTTAGAGCTGCTGTCAAAGAAAATAAGAGACTCACAAATTCAAGAATGTAAATGGTATAGTAATCAATAAAATTTAGCTTAACTTGCAGATGGTATTATTTTGTACTTGACAAGTCCAGAAAAGGGCATTTCAGTGTTATGGAACATATAGTTGTATAAGCAAACATATAACAGTGTATATTCTAATAGATCAATGTTGCTTTTTAAAGCTAAAGGGTGCCCTAAATGCCCTCTGTTAAGAGCTATATATAAGGGAGAGTTAGACCATGATGATCTCAGAGCTGTCCAGACCCAAGAAGGGGGGGGGGGCAACAGCCCTGAAAGAAAAATGCTAGGAAACATAACCCAGTCAAAAAGTGTAAATAAATAAACTAACTACAAAATAAAACTATATACAGAAAGATATATATATATATATATATATATATATATATATATATATATATATATATATGTATGTATGTATCTTTCTGTATATAAATATACCCTGGCAACATAGTAAACAGCAAAAAAAGAGGGAGTTGGAGGGAAAAGTACAGCTACTGCAACTGTGATCAATTAGAACATCTAGTGCTATGACAAGTTTATTTATACAGTTGTACTATGTTCAGTATTATATTAATGTTGCTGTAGTCTAAGCTGTATGGGTAGATTACCATAGCTTACCAAGAAAGGAGAAAATAATTAAGAATCCAGAAGCCCACAGAGAAAGCCCCTGGCAAAGCCTGTTCTGGACCTGGAAAAGGAATCCAATTTATATTACTTTGTAAAGATCTGTACTGAGGACAGAGTTACTGCCTTTAGAATACTTCTAGGGTCCATTCCTTTCCAGAAAGCCATCAAAGAAACCAAAGCCCTAGTGGAATAGGCCCTAACTCTGTCTGCACATGGTATATTATGCTGAGAACAAAAAAAGGAAATAGCATGAGACAACCCTCTAGAAACAGTCTACCCTGACACTGGTTACTCTTTCCTCTTTCCTTCATAGCACATAAACAGCTGACCAGTTTTCTTGAAGAACTGAGTTATGTTTAGGTAGTGTCAGAGCTGCCAGTAAATGTTCAAAATATGAATATTTTTTTCTCCCTTGTTTTGGGGATAAGGAAAAAAAAGCAAACACACAACAGTAGTACACAAATACGGCAAGAGTGCAGGGCCAGAACAACATCAAAAGTCAAACAACACAAACGGCCAGCACAGATAAGGTGAACCACCAACAACTATTTATTGTAACAATAAATAGAAAATGCTCCAGAATATTACATACCGGTTTCAGTAAAAACCTTCTTCAGTGTAAACACAAGCAGAGATTAAATTGCCATACACAGTAACATTTAAATATACCAAACAAGACCCACCCTCCATTCACCAATTACAACATATCATTTAAACCTGGAGAGAACAAAGCAAGTAACTTAATTATCCAAAACTTTTCTTTGTTGTTCAATATATTATGCCAACTTTGTTTATTACTTCCTCTAACTATAATACGATCAATGGCTGCAAATCTAAACTTAGCAGTAGGATGTTGCAAAACATGTCTATATAAAGTGTTAGACATTCTTTGACAACAAATGTCACTAAAATGTTCTGAAATACGAATCTTAAATTGTCTACAAGTTTGTCCTACATAAAATGCAGAGAATGGGCACATTGCGCGTATGCTCCAAACCTAGTCATAAGAACACTGACATTCAACCAAATAAATTACCCATCCTGAAATCCAATTGACAAAACATTTAAAATTAAATACAACAGATGTATTAGCAGAAGAAAATTGTTTAATTTTCATAACATGTTGGCAAGCAGTGCAGTGTCCACACGGGAAATATCCAATTTAAGGTATTCCTTCCATAGACTGTTATACTTTACTACCAATATGGACAGACTTTTTAAAGTGATTCAAAAAAATGTTTATACTTTTACCTTTCCTATATGTATTCTTTTATTGACATTGTAGGGGTAGCATTTGGCATAAATTTTTATCTGTCAAAAGAATGTCCCAATGTTTATTAAGCAACTGAAAAATAGAAGTTATATTCTTACCATAACGTTCCATGTTAGTTGTCTTCTTCTCGCCTTCTTCTTGCTGGATGGGTTCGGAGCCGACCTCGCCCGACTGCCACTCTAAAAGCTCGAGAGTTGGTTCCACCGGCTCGAAGCTCCCCTTATATCCCACAATGCTAGGTGAGAGTTACCTCAGATCTCGTTTGTAAGCTAACCCCAGCTTATAAAAGTAAAAGAATAACTCTAAACAGAGTCCACCTCTAACAACAGGAAGAAAGAAGGGTGACCTACATCCTGAACCAGGAAATATGCACAACAGCATATGCCTAAGAAAGAGGTGGTAGAAAGAGAGGTCACAATCACAACTCCTCTAGGTCTGTCCAGGCCAGGGGGAAGGAGGGTGGGACGCAAGAAGAAGGCGAGAAGAAGACAACTAACATGGAACGTTATGGTAAGAACATAACTTCTATATGTTAAGTTGTCTATCTCGCCTTCATTCTTGCTGGATGGGACCGCGTCCCTAGCACCTTGTCCCGGGTGGCCTAACGGAACAGACTGCTGAAAACAGTGGAACCAAAGTTAGCTCTATGCCTAGAAGCTAAGTCCAACTTATAATGAGAAATGAAAGTGTGAGGAGTTTTTGGTGTCTAATTTCATATACAAGGGAAATCAAAGATGTTAGCCATCTGGATAATGATACCTTTGAAACTGAAAGTCCCTTTCTGCTTTCCGCATAGGAGACAAACAGCTGATCAGATTTTCTGAATTGTTTTGTTCTATCCAAGTAGTACCTCAATTGACGATGAACATCCAGGCAGTGTAATTTTTGTTCAGACCTATTGGAATATTCTGGAAAAAAGACAGGGAGGTCAATGCTTTGATTTAGATTTGACGCCGAGACCACCTTAGGCAAAAAGGACGGGTTAGTTCGTAAGGATACTCTGTCCTTATGAAACAATAGATAAGGAGGTCGACAGCTGAGTGCTTGAAGCTCTGAAACTCTTCTAGCTGAAGTAATAGCTACCAGAAAAGAGTCTTCCATGATAGCAATTTTAAAGAACAGCAGACTGCAGGTTCGAAAGGCGGAAGAATCAAAGAAGCAAGTACTAAATTTAGGTCCCAAGGAGAAGGAGGATTTCTTATAGGAGGTCTGAGAAGAAAAACTCCTTTCAAAAAGGCTTTGCAAAGCTTGTGGGACATTAAGGCAGATTCAGAAATACCCACATGAAAGTTAGAAATAGCTGCCAATTGAACTTTAAGAGTAGAGGGAGATGAACCTGCGTGGAAGAGTTCAGCTAGAAATTCAAGGACTAATTGGATGGAAGCAGTGAAAGGATCTATGTCCTTTCCTTGAGCCCAATATGTGAAGCGTTTCCACTTACTCAAATAAATCTTCCGAGTGGAAGATTTATGGGAAGCTATCAAAATATCTCGAACGGAGTGAGATAATTGAGGAAGCCTGGCTAAGGTTGGAACTGGAGGAACCAAGCAGTGAGGTTCAGAGAGGGAGGGAGCGATGAAACTGACCCGACTGATGGATCAAAAGATCTGGAACTAGGTCCAGATTCCACGGTCGCTCAAAAGAAATCGATGTAGAAAGGGGAACCACACCTGTCGAGGCCAGTAAGGAGCAATGAGGATCAATGAGGCCTTCTGAGCGATAGCTTTCTGTATCACTTGAGAGATTAGTGTGAAGGAGGAAATGCATACAGAAGTCCCCGGGCCAAACTTGGACTAGAGCGTCTCTGCTGGGTTGGCCTGGTAAAGGGAATAGAGTGAAATATTCTCTGCACTTGCTGTTTTGGGGAGTAGCAAAAAGATCGCAGCAAGGCTGACCCCACTTGAGGAAAATTTCTCTCACAACAGAGTCTTTCAGAGACCACTCGTGAGGCATGAGGATAGCTCTGCTCAACTTGTCCGCAATTTGATTGGACTTCCTGGGGATGTGCGTTGCTATCAGAAACCGCTGAGAAGAAATCGCCCATTGCCACAATCTGAGTGCTTCTCGACACAGGGGGTATGACCTGGTTCCGCCTTGTTTGTTGATGTACCACACTACAGACATATTGTCTGTCTGGATTGCAATCGTTCCCAAGGGAAGAGAGTCTTGAAGAGCTTGCAACGCTAAAAGCACTGCTCTCATCTCCAGAACATTTATGTGCAAGTGGCATTCGTTTGGCTGCCATGTGCCCTGGACCGTCCTGCCCTGATAATGCCCCCCCCACCCGATCAGGGAGGCATCCGTTGTCAGAGTAGCAACCGGAGGGGGTGGAACAAAGGGTCTTCCCAACAAGAGCTGAGGGGAAGACATCCACCACATGAGATGATTTTTGCACGCTTGCGTGATCATAATGGTGTGAGACATTGGAAGTTGCTGGTATGACCATTGAGTAAAGAGCATCCATTGAAGGATCCGCATGTGGAATCTGGCTAATGGAAGCAGAGGTATGGCCGCCGCCATAATTCCCAACACTTTCAGAACTAACCTGGCTTTGATTCTGTTGTTGTTGAAAAGGAGTGAGACCAGTTTGTGAATGTCTGTTATTCTCTGATGTGTTAGTCTCGCAGACATGTTTACTGTGTCTAGATTTGCGCCTATGAAAGTAATAGCACGACAAGGCGACAAAACAGACTTTTCGCAATTTATTGAAATGCCTAACTTTTGACAAATGCGAAAAGTGTAATCCCTGGCCATCAGAAGGAGATGCTTGGTGGGAGCTGTGAGGAGCCAGTCGTCCAAATATGGAAACACCTGGAATCCTTGTCGTCTCAGGTGAGAAGCTACCACTGCCATGCATTTGGTAAACACCAGGGGGGCAGTGGTGAGACCAAAGGGCAGGGCCCTGAACTGAAAATGACTGGTTCCCAGCCTGAAGCGGAGGAATCTTCTGGGGCGTCTGTTCATTTTTATGTGATAGTACGCATCCTGAAGGTCTATAGAGCACATCCAGTTTCCTTTGCCCAAAAGGGGAAGGATGGATTGCAGCGTGACCATCCGAAATCTTGTTTTCTTGACTGATCTGTTCAAGATACTGAGATCCAAAATTGGTCTCCAGTCCCCTGTTTTCTTTGGAACTAAAAAGAACCTTGAGTAGATTCCGGATCCTTGCTGGTCTGCTGGAACTGGCTGAATTGCTCTTTTTGCAAGCAGTTTTGAAATCTCCAAAACCGCTAGATCCCTTTGAGCGGGTGGAACATCTGGAAGGGATTTTTTTGATTGATTTGGAATGCGAAGAAAGGGGATAGAATAGCCTTCGGAAATGGACTGTACCCATTTGTCTTGAGTCAGGGATAGCCAGGCTTCTGGGTACAGTGACAATCTTGCCCCGACTGCCTCCGAAGGTGGGCAGTCGGGCAACACCTCAGGGATGCTGCTTGTCAGGGAAGGCTTCCCGATTGCCCTGGTTCTGCGGACCCCCCTGCCCCTAGGGCGACGTCTACCATTGTTATTCCCGCCTCTGCCTCTGGCAGGGAAACGACTCTGTGCATCAGGCGAAGTCCCTTGAGATTGTTTACGGAACCACATCTTTCCACCTTTCTGGTCTTTGGGGTAAGGCCTAGAAGGAGTAGAAAAACGGACTCCGACGGCAGAAAGGGTCTTGCCATCAGTTTCGCTCCTAGTCAAGGTTTCTTTCACTTGAGGACCAAAGAGAGATGATCCATCAAACGGGGAGTTAGTGAAGGACGACTTGAAGGGGTCCGCAAAATTGCATAGCCGCATCCAGGCATGCCTACGTAAGGCCACACCTGTCCCTGCGGCTCTACTCGCTCCATCAGCCGCGTAAGAGAGAAGGTGCATGGAGGAGTTGGTTATGGAGTTAAGGGTAGCCAGCTGCGTATTCATCTTATCTTGAAAACCCGCAGCTGTAGGGTTCTTTAACATTTCACTCGCTTCCTTGATCAAGTCCCTTTGAAGACGAGTAAAATGGCATAGGTAGTTCAGCTTAACGCATGGTAAATGTCGCTGACGAGAACATCCGCTTCCGCACCTGTCCATGGACCTAGATTCCTTGTTAGGTGGATGGACAGGTACTGAAGGATCAGCTAGCTCCTTCTTAGTGGCAGCAGCTACCACCATAGCATCCACAGAAACTCCTTTTGTTAAGAACTGTTTGTCTGCTGGTGCTGTTATGAACTTGGAGGGCCTCCTGGGAGTGGGGTCCACTGAATCAGGAGCCGTCCATGCCTTCTTAGCAACCACCTGCATGAGGGGGTCAAAAGGGGGGGACACCCAGGAGGTGGAAGGGCGAGAGCCAAACGCCTCAAGATACACAGATTCCTCCTCCGAAGGGTTGAGGGCTGGCCAATTTCCCTCTGTTTCAGGATCTCTAGAATGTCTGCAAATGAGACATCTTCAGAAGGGGAACGGGGAACCCTCAGAATCATCCAAATCTGTGTCAGACGTGATGGACTCAGGTGAGTCAATGCTTCCTCTTACACTTCCTCTTCCGAGGGGCTCTTCTGCCAAATCAGGAGAGGCCTCGAAGAGGATGAAATCCCCACAGGGGTTCCTGAGGAGCTGGCTCTCTGCGGTCCGGGATGAGGGAGTGAGTCGACTTGACCTGAGGCACCGTGAGGGAGGGGCGGACGGAGCCGACTGTGGAGTAGAGCCAGGCTCTAACACACTCCGCATGACCTCGAATGCACCCCTGTCAGGCAAAGCCAGAGGTCCCCGCCCGAGAAGCTAAGAACCTCCCTCGGCACCGACAGTGATGGCTCCGAGGTCGATGTCTGAGCCGAACTCACCAGCGCAAGCACCGAGAGGGAGAGGGGGTCGGACAAGGGTCCGATGCCACTCACCCCTCGAGCCGACGAGGGAAGTCCGGCGCCGAGATTCTTCCAAGGAAGAAATCGGAGCCGGCGACGGAACCGAAGACAATTGTATCGGCTCCGACGCTATCACAGTCTCGGTTCCGACGACCCGCCCGAGCTCAAGAGAGTCGAAGGAGGAATATATTGATGGACCGGGCAGGCATCGACTGATGAGTCGGGCTCTGAAGCATCTGGGCCAGTGCCTCGGACTTAAGAAGTCGACTCACTACCCTCTGAAGGTCATGATCCGACAGCCTCGATGACCTAGAGGAGTGAGATCTTTGGCTCCGTTCAGACAGCAGGGGAGATCCTGGAGCCGAATGAACGGAGCCAAGAGATGGTGACCTGGACCTCTTCCTAGTTGTCGGCTCCAAGGTCTGGTCGGAGCCGACACGGAACTCTAATACCTCGGCTCCAGCCGAGCCGAGGAACCACAGAAACTGTGGACTGAGACTCATCGGCTCCAGCCGGAGCCGATGTAGACAGAGGTTTAGAAACCTTAGGTCTCAGCTCAGTTGTCGGAGCCGAAGACCTAGATGCCTTAGAGGGCTTCCCTGTAGATACAGAAAGGGAATCCTCTGGCTTGAGTAAGCCCCTTAAAATTAATTTATTTTTTCTTTCCTGCAGGACCCTGGGGCTGAAGCCATGGCACACAGCACAGGAGTCCTGCAGGTGCAAAGGTCCCAGACAGTAGACACAAGAAGTGTGAGCGTCTGTCAGAGACATTTTCTGACAGCACGCATCACACTTCTTGAATCCGGAGACCTTTGCTTCTTTAGACATATCTACAGGTGTAATCACACACACAGTCACAAACACACTAATTACACCCTGTCTAGTTTAAAATATAATAAAACACTAACTAGGTTTTTAAAAGAAAAATAACACACACTCTCCACTAGGGAAAGAAAAAAGGCCTGTAGGCCCAAGGGAAGAACTTAAGTTCTTGAGGGAAAAAAACAGGAATTTTTAAGAAAGGGGATAAGAATTTCTCTAAACTAAGGGAAATACGTAAAAATATTAAAATTAAAGGGGTTTTAATAGACTAAGTACACAAGAAAATTCACTTACCAAGAACCGGTAGAAAACCAACACCTCGATAGCTGTAGCGGCAAACGAGATCTGGAGTAACTCTCGCCTAGCATTGTGGGATATAAGGGGAGCCTCGAGCCGGTGGAACCAACTCTCGAGCTTTTAGAGTGTCCGAGTCGGAGCCGAGGTCGGCTCCGAACCCATCCAGCAAGAATGAAGGCGAGATAGACAACTTAACAAACAGTTTAGAATTAGCAGCAAAAGTTGTAATAAAACATATCTGATGATGTTTATACTTCCATTTAATACTCAAAGATTCATATTCCTTACTATTACAAATTAGGAATGAGTGCATTGTATTTAAATACAGACACCCCATACACATTTTTTGACAGTTCCCTAGTTATGTTATTGATAGTTCAATATGGCTATTAACAGAACACCAAGTCTCATTCATTGAAAACCACATTGTTTTTCTCTAAGCACTCTTGGTTCCAGGAACAAAACAACATTACTAATATCCCTAGCATTACACACAAAAACTTTTGAGACTGAATTCTACCATCCCTACAATCCAGGGGTCTTGCTTATATTTAAAAATGTTTCACCAGACTAATAAGTTTCCTCTGAAGATGCCTGTTCCCAACATGACTATGGTGTAACTTGTCTGATCCAAAATATTTTGGTTGTGTAATCATTTCTTTCCCACACTGCTAATACCCGTTTGAGTGGCACTCAGAGCTTCTATCCTAATACAGGTGTTAAACTGCCTTGCTACTTTCAATAAAGTTTGATTAAATATTCCTGAGCGGAAGAAGTCCAACATTACCAATTAAAACCCTTCAGACTCACTAAGGTCTATAATCCCTGTCAAAATCAAGATCACTTGTTCTCCTATCATCACATCTGTACCTCCAACCACCAGCAATATACTGGTATACAGCACTATTATCTGTTCAGCATCCTCCTCTTCTAACCTAATCTCACTAACCCAACAAATCTTCAACACAGTAGAAACTTGGTTTACTAGACGATACCTTCTCCTTAATGCTAAAAAAACTAAACTCCTCCTCTTCACCCCCACCACTCGTACCTCCCCATTACATTTCACCATCCTGTCTAACAACAACACAGTCATCTCTCCTGACTTGACAACTAAACTGCTTGGCATAACCATTGATAATAATCTCTCTTTTGATCAACACATCAACAACACCATCAAATCTGTAAACAGAAAGATTGGATCCCTATACCGTATTAAACCGTTTCTTACCCCATCTGCTATAGCTACTATTGCCCACTCCCATCTCATATCTACTCTCTTTTATGCCTCTCCTATCTTTACTAACCTCAAGAAAACTAACCTAAACAAACTTGCAACTTGCTATAATAACATTGCCCGCTTCGCCACTGGTAACCCCTTCAAAACCCATCACTGCCTTAACTTGAAACTTCTAGGCTGGCTAGAACTAAAAAATCATCTTACAATTTCTCAACTTACTATTGCCCATAAAATTCTGTACAACCTGATAACACCCCTATTCTATCTCAGCTCTTACTCCCTTATAACAATCTTACCTCCCTTCGCTCCTCTTCTAAACTCTTGACCAAACCCATAAAAGCTCACAACATAGCTGGTGACTATTCACTAATACTGTAGGCCGAATATGGAATTTACTACCTAGGGATTTAACTCTAATTACATCCCTACATCTCTTCAAACAACAAATCAAACTCTACTTCCAAAACCACTGGCTTTGCTCATGTAATACAGGTGACTGACTTATCTCCCCCCCCCTCTCCTGACCTTTGACCCTATCTTGTGCTGAAGACCTAGCATTTATTTTTCTTTTCCTACTATTCCTTCTATGCTCTTACCCATTTCTCTTACCTCTCCCATATCCTCTGATTTGTATCACTTATTTATATTCCTCTTGTTGTCTTTTTCTCATGTTCTTCTCCATTTCTTGACTACAGTCTCTTCCCTCTCCCTTTATCTTAAACTTTTCTCCTTCTTCTCTTTCCACTTGCTCTTCTTTATTATAGTAGGAGCCTTATGGCATAGCCTATTTGAATTAACTTACAAGCTTTGAAACTGGCCTAACCCTAGTCTTAACTTTTGATGGTGTGCCTAAATTTTTTGTTAACTTTATCACTAGGTTTTATTATTATTACTATTGTTTTTATTAATACTTTTTCTTATTAGTATTTCAATGTGTTTATTAACAATATGTCTCATTGTTTATGTCTCAATTGTTATGTTTTTGTGGAGCTTTTCTCCCCGGGCCTCTACTGAAAATGGAAATATATCCAGCTAGACTAGCCCGGTCAACAAATGTAAAATAAATAAATAAATAAATAAAATACTGTACCTTTGTTTGCTATTAGACATTTTTTGTAGAGTGAACAATATCCTTATTTTATCAAGTGGTATGGATTTTGCTGCAATCCTTTTTCTATATAATTCTGGGTAATTGCTTTAATGATTTTTATCAAAGAGTGATAGACCTAGAATTTATTCAGCCCTTGTATGAGCATAATCTTCATCTCTGCCTTCTACTTCCTGTCCCATGTGATAATTGAGAGTAGTATTAGGAGTGTCTATTGAATTACCTGAGTCACTTAACACTCTCCTTTGCTTCTTTCTTACCTAGTAATTACTGTGCAGTTCATTTAGATACAGTTTGTCTTCACTCTGCACTCTCCTTTACAACAGGGTTTCTTGAACTGGCAATGGAACTATTACTTCCTTGAACTACATCACTGTTCGCATTTAATTCTCCCTCATTCAGGTTGAATTGAGCAGATTCTCCTGGCTGCAGTTCTCTTGAGAGGATAGCTGTCTGTCCTAGACAGTTTATCTGATTACTACAGATGCGATTTCCTTATACCTCTATGCTGTGCATTTGACAAGGATTCCTAGTTTGTCTCTCTTTATGGTTTGATACTTTAACAATTAGGAATATGTGTTCACCACTAAAAGCATGAAGCTCCTCAATCTATAGTTAGTTCAACCCATTTGAAAAAGTTTTTTTTTTTTTGGTTGAGGTACAGCTTTTATACGGTTGGTCAAACTGTGTTCCTGCTTCCTGTGACACTATTCTAAATATATACTTACATTTCATACAAATAAAATTGCCTGGGTGCCACCAAGTCTGTAGATCCAGCTCACATATTACAAATCTACTGTAAGGTAAAATAAACCCTGGCTATCAAATCATTCAAATAAAACATATATATTTCCTCCATAGTATTAAAGAAACATTTGATAAAGTTTCCAGTAATAAAACAGTGCTAATACTTTTCTGGCTTCTTACCTCCTCACCTAATATGCTTAACATAGCTCTCAATTTCTTAGAGCAAAAAAAAAAATGTGGGCAAATCCATAAATAAGGACAATTTTTAAATATTGTTCTTACAAACTTGGAAAAGAATAACAGGTTTTGCACTAGCATGAATCTTCTGAAGGGTATGAAGTTTGAAATTCAAATATCTGTTATTATTTTCAGACTTCAATCTTTAACGATTTGCTAGAAAACATGGTTTTATGAAAAATGGACCGAAAATATATGGCAAAAATCTGGACATTCTGCTAAAATCTGTACAGCTGAGAGGTATGACATGCAAAGATATGCCTGAAATGAGTGGCAGAAATATTAGCAGCTGCTCTGCCTTGAGCTTGGGTGGCACAGTGGTGCAGTGGTTAACATTGTCGCCTCACAGCAAGAGGTTCTCCGGTTAGATTCTCGGCTGGGGTGCCTTCTGTGTGGAGTTTCATGTTCTCCCTGTGTTCGCGTAGGTTTCCTCCGGGTACTCCGGTTTCCTCCCACATTCCAAAGACATGCATCTGGAGCATTTCTCCCCGGGCCTCCGCTGAAAACAGGCTCTGTGGAACCTAGTCGGACATTCCCGGTCAACAAATGTTAAATTAAAATTAAAAATTAGGCACCTTCCTCAACATATGCCCCACAAACAGAAACTAAATAAATCAGATATTACCTGGGTCCTAAAAAGTACTAGATTTAGGACATAAAACATGTATATAGGCTTGACAGTAATTTTGGAAAAAAAAAGCAATTCAGAGACTTAAAAAAGGTTTGGATGGCCCAAGTACAATCTTACATGATAAACGACCTGAAAAAGTGAATGCTGAACTAGGAGTGAGATTAAACCATCCCACTACGTTTATTGCAGTTTACTGAACATCATTAAGTAAAGTAGTTATGAAATATATCTCAATTACCTTAGAGGGTTACATCTTCATCCCTGTTCTTGATTGTATTACCTATTGCCACAGGAATTTCTTCAGTTCCACTCACTCTTTGTAAAGTTCTAACTATGTGCTCCTTGGGGCATGTTTTACCTCAAGGGTTCTTTTAACGGTCACAACAGTCCTCTCCAGGACTAAAAAGATACTTTTAGGGACCACCGCTGGACCCCCACGGTCCTCTTTACGACCACCCACAAGGGTCGTTTTAGGGACCACCAACAAAAGTCCTTCTAAGGGCCACCACAGTCCTCCTTTTGAGGACTACAAAGGTCCTTGCGAGGACCATAGCCATTAGCACCCCTCCCTTTTTTCAGGGCTACAAAGGTCCTTTTCAGGACCACCACAGCCCTTTTCAGGGCAACAAAGGTGCTCTTAAAGGCCAATGCTTCATCATCCACTTTGGGACTACCATCACACCTAAGTCCTTTTAGGACTACTGCCGGTACAACTTGGTAGCTCATATCCACAAAAGTTTTCTTCCATTTATTTTATTTTACCCTCCCCTAGAGGGTGGGCTACACTCTTGGGGTAGGTGAATTCTCTCCATCCTCATGTTTTACATCAGAAGACATAATAATCTAATGTTAAATGACCCATTCCAGTCAATATTAGTTCACTATTTCACAATATGTTGTTTGTTTCATTTAATCACATAAAAAAAAATCTTCAAAACACAGAACATTAGAAACTAATAATTTACAAATCCTGCAACAATAACCGTGGTGCTCTGCCAACATACTTTTATTTCAATAGCTAACAAAATTAAAACTCACAACCAAGAGGAACAATAAATCCAAAAGATCACAAAATCAGCCAAAACATTTATTAAAACATGTTCTCTAGTGGCTCAGCTTACAAGTCTTCAAGGAGTAAATTCATCTTAAAACACACTAATATAAATACCAGCAGCCCTCCACTAATTAAGTTCAATTATATAATTATACAATAAAATTAAATCATTTAACTATAGAAATTAAGCTTTTCCAGTGACATTCAGTATTAAGCCTCATAAGGGGCAATGTCATATATTTCAGTATAAATATTGCTTCTTTGTACAAAAACTTACTTGTAATACATTCACTTGAATCACAATAGACTTTCTCCAAAACAGCAGCTTGCAAACTACTCACATCCCCATTATGTACACATATAAAATGTTGTGCTAACAGGCTTTCCAATTTACTAGGCTTAATATCTCTAAGATGCTCTTGCAGTCTGGTTTTGAAAGCCCTTTTAGTCTGTCCTACATAAAAAAGTTTGCATCCGCATTGAATAGCATATATAACTCCTTCAGTAACACAGTTAAAAAATTTCTTAGCTGTAAAAACTACCCCATTCATCTTAAAAAAGTCTTCACCACATATTCACAGCTGATACACCTTCCACACTGGAAGGTACCCACCTCTTGAATAGTCTGTGTTAATACATCTCTTGGTCTTTTAAATTGAGTATGGACAACAATGTCCTTAATGTTTCTTACCCTTTTGTAAGAAAAAACAGGTGGTTTAGTTGTAAAACTTTGTAAGTCCCTATACTTTCTCAAAAAGTCCCAATAATACAATAACATTTTCTTAATAGAAGGACTAAAGATATTATATGCAGTTACTATAAAAAAAACTCTATCCACATTATTTTTTTCAAAATTATTATATCAATAATGAGGTTTATTCCCACTTTCCTTATTCAAAAATTTCTGTAATGCATTTTCCACTATATGTTTAACATATCCCCTCTTAAGAAACATTTCAGCTGTACACAATAATTTCTCCTTCATATTCTCAAAATTATTAGAGTTTTACAACTAAACCACTGTTTTTTTTTTCAATTTAAACTGCTTAGCATAACTGTAAAATGTGTTACAGCATGCTTATCAGCCGTTCTCTATGGAACTAAGGCTTTAAACAAGTATTTTACTGTTTTACATTGCTGTTGCTGCCTAGCATAACTGTAAAATGCGCTACTGCATGCTTACCAGCTGTTATTAATGGACCAAAGGCAATAATACGTATTCTACTGTTTTACATTGCTGTTGCTGCCAGAAATACATGATTAAGCTAGGAACTGTGGGTATTGCACATATATTATTGTTAAAAATCACCGGTTAAGCTTTACAGCAATGGTGAAAGGTCTAAATAACTAATAATTGTTTAATGTCATATTCGGCTGTTTGTATAACAACATGTTGAAACTAATCTTTTTTAACAAATAAGCATGCAAGCAGGCCATTGCATTGTAATGTCTAACAAGATTAACTAGCTATGAATGAATGCTGCTTGAAGTAATAAATTATTCTAAACACTGGGGCACAGGGACTCCTCCTCTCATACCTATTTAATTATTTTTTACCCACTAGTAACCATCCCCTCCAACAGCAGTCCTGAACACCAGAAGGACACTACAAAGATAAATTTAACATACAGCATATAACTGCAGGTTGAGCTGCCCCTCAATCTAAACGTCCTGCCAAGGTTAATATATCCTAATTCTCTCTGTGACTACCACAGTTGCTTGCCTGGGTCTATAGCACATTTAGATAGCCCTTTGATCCCATTTTGCCTAGTCCATTTATCCCATATTGCCTAACCAACCTCTAAAACTAACCTGTTTGGACAAACTAAAGTACTCCCCACTACCAGAAATTGGAAGGAAATAAGAACATATTCAGTAAATTCTCATAAAAATTGGGTGCTAAAAATAAGTGTACTCCATGCCCCTAACCTGGAAAAGGTTCATCTAAAATTTACAAAGAAAAAAAGTCTATTTCATATAAAACACCTTACCTATAAAATTAACTCCAAGCATATAACTGCAGGTTCCAAGATCCTTGAATCTGGTAAAGCCCTGCTGCACTCTGTCTCACTCCACACCCCTCCCTGCCCCCAATTCCCACCCGCCCCCACTACTGCCAGCATTATAGCCACAAAACCACTCCCCTTCTATCTGACCAATCAGGATCTCAGCACTCTTTGACATCCACCTCTTATACCCACATCCACCGCCTATCATTCCTCCCCATTTCCCATCAGTTCCAATCAGTACTGTACTACTTATACTAAACAGGCACATCACCCCTCTCCCCAGCACTCTGTTCTAATCCATCCTTATATTTAGGACATTATACTTGTACATTACCAAGTCATCTACTATGTCACCATACAAAACAATGTCTCCACTCTCTCTGTTACCCCTCATGTTAACTACATACCTCCTCTCCATCTATGAAAATCAGCCTTTCCTTGGTTTTTACTATCCAAAATGTCAAACTTCCCCAGTTACGTCAAATATGACAGCCAGCCCAATAGGAACTCCCATACCCAAATTTATATCTACAACGATGCATCAACCTATCCGACCTAAATACATCAGCTCAAAGTCTAAACAGTACCAAAGACTTGTATACAAATTCCTGAAGCTAATCATAAACCTACACAATAATGTCACTATGGACGGAGGCATTTACCCAAACCCTGGCCCTTCTACCTCAGATAGCATAATCTGTGTGAAGACTGGTAGAGATGGGTGAAGGCTGCCAGCCTAGTCAAACAGAATTAGGTACATAATTCTATTTGTAAATACTGTGAAATGTTGAACTTAAAACAATGTGGCAACATTGCCCTCTGCTGTAAAGAAAGCTAAGTCAAGCATTTCTTGTTGGTCCTTTGAAATTAAAATTACTTCAAGAGTGCCTTTGATGTTTATAAGTTGGCTCCAGTCTAGCTAGATGAAGGCTTCCTGCCTATTGTTTTAAGGCTAAAGTTAATGACCAGAATTTACACATGGAATGTCCTTTATTGCTCTAAGTGTAAAATAATGCAAATGCAGTTTCTGTCAGCCTGGGAACAGCAAGAAAGTGTGACATGATGTAATGTTTTAGTAGAACTACAGTTTCAATTTAAACAGTGAAAACCAGAGATTAATCATTTTTGTTTGACTATCCAACTCACAGCACTGCCTGTTGCTCTATGTGTTATTTTAGAAGTGTGTTTTCTTGTCCATAGCTAGAAACTAGAAATATTAGACTTAAGTGTTTTTCTGTGATGTCAGAACTGTACTACTGATTTATTTTAAGTATTTCGGTGTGATCTCTGAACTTTTGACTAGCACTGCCTGTGTAGTAGAAAGTACCGTCTTGTGGTTTTAATTATTTATTATTAAATATTTTAAAACCTTTTAACTGTGGCTGGTTTTGTGTAGAGATAAGTTAAGCTCTAGAGTACACTGCATGTATACAAGGATCCTGTACCAGGTCACTCTAATAAACCTTGAGACTGTTTAGTCATACTACCAATTGGATAATAATATTGCACAGTAATAATTGGACACCCTTTTAAGGGCCTTTAGGTAGCTGATAATATTAGCTGGGTGGTGGCAGTAATTACTACGGTATAGTCTGGGTAAAAGGGGCACAGCTGGAGAACCTGTGCCAGCCCTCCCAAGAAGTGTCTGTGTGGTTGTATAAACTCTTATCTCAAAGTGTGTGTGTGTCAGCTACTTGGGCAGGAACACGAAACACTGGTTGGACAGAGAGGGTGCTGGAGATTTTAGCTTGCCCAGCTAGGCTGAGATCTGGACCCTATAACTGTGCCAGTGGGGAGTCTTATTGGGGACCTGGGGAGCAAGGGAGCGACCAGCCCCAGACTGACTGTGATCTTTGTGTGCTCTTAAGGGAAATTGCAATTTACTGTGTACATTTATCCTTTCCTCTCATATGAGATACCTCTCTGGTGTTAGTAGTGAGGATTGAGGCTCCTTGATTGCTGGGCCAGGGCACAGGAGTCACACCCTCTAACAAAAACAACCCTACCAAAACACCATCCACAATAAGGTCCCCTAAACTCCCTCCTGGTTTGCCACTTTTAGGAGCTTAAATAATAAGGTACATAACCCTACATGCCCTTATACAAGTTCCCCTGATATTCTATGCCTAACTGAAACCTGGCTAAAACCAGCAACCTCGGATAATGAAATCTTACCACTTGGGTATGATATACTTAGACATTATCGTATAACTAGGAAGGGGGATGTGCAGCTGTACTATTCAAATCCACGCTAAATGTTACCTTAGACTCCATTCAACCACCCCAGATCAATAAAGCTGAAATACTTTCCACCAATTTCCATATCAACAAAATCAAATGCATAAATATTGTATGTTTGTACATTCCCCCAAGGAATAATACTAACACACTAGAGGATACCCTCCAGTGGTTATCTGATAACTACCCGCAGGAAACCATAGTACTTGGAAATGTTAACATTGAATGGAACACCTTGTCCTCACAATCTCCTACCACCCATGTAAACCTGTATGGGTTCACACAGGTCATATCCAGCCCCACCAGACTGGGTAAATGTAATAAAAAAAAAAAAAAGTACACTAGACTGGATATTAATCAGTAGCCACCCCCAAATGTATACATCAGGGACCATCTCTGACAACTTCAGTGATCACTTTCTCACCTTTATTTGTAAACACAAATCCTATAACCTCCACCAGCCCACCTATAGAGCCGTAAGAAATAAAATCTTTAACCTCAAAAAAATTTCAGGAAGAACTTAAATCATGCAACTGGTCTCCCCTAAAACACCTGCCCCTTGATGATGCGATTGCTTACTTTAACAACAAATTCCTCTCCATCCTTGATTCTCATGCACCTACTCACTCCACTAGGATTAACACTAAAGTTGCCCCATGGCTATCTAAAGAAACCAAATCAAGAATTATAATCAGGAATAAAGCATGGCCTACCCGGTGCACCACAAAAACTCCTATAGATCAAATTAAATTCCGGCAGTTAAGAAACGAGACTAAAAGATCTATCTTACTGGATAAAAAAAACTATTACTTTAATCTCCAGCAAGGTACCCAAAATACTCCTCAAAAATTTTGGGCAGGCATAAACAAACTACTACACCCAGGACAAACCACCATTCCACCCCTCTCAGCCTCTACTGATAAACTACCAGAGGATGTTGCTAACACCTTTAATAGTTTCCTTACAGAAACTATTCAAGTACTAGCTAGCCAGCTACCCTTGAACTCCACTAACACTCAGGATACCAGTTTCAGTACCCAGTCCTACTTTAGCTTCCAACCTGTCTCCACATCTTTGATTCGTAATCTGATCAAAAAACCTAAACCTATAACCCTAGCCGCTGACCTTCTCCCTGCTGAATATTTACAAAAGGCCGCAGATTCTATACCATTCCCCATTTTCGTTCTAATTAATCGATCCATATCTGAAGCCAAAGTCCCCTCTATCTGGAAAATATCTCGTGTCACACCTCTCCATAAAGGTGCTAGCTCTAAATTATCTAACTATAGACCCATAGCTGTCTTGTCACTAGTGGCAAAAAGCATGGAAAAGTGCATCCACAAAAAACTTCTGTACTTCCTAACCTAGAACAACCTACTGGCTAAATCTCAGCATGGCTTTAGACCACATCAGAGTACAACCACAGCCCTCCTCTCCTTCACTAATGTATAAACCATAACAGAAACAATAACAAGCTATCCTCATCCATTTTTTTGGATCTCTCTAAAGCTTTTGATATGGTTAACCACCAGCTACTTATCCACACCCTGAATAAAATGGCCCTAGGTCATCACTCCCTTCGATGGTTCCAATCCTATCTCCACAAGAGGCAACTAGCCGTAATATGGCAGAACCATCTATCCAACCTCTTACCCAACACCCTAGGTGTCCCCCAGGGGTCTATTTTGGGACCACTACTGTTTTCCATATTTATTAATGATCTCCATGCTGTCATCCCAAATGCTAACTGCATTCAGTAAGCAGATGACTCCACGATCTGCACTGGTACCACCCAGGCAGAGCTGCAGTCATGTACTCAGTGTACTTTCAACCTAGTTGAAAACTGGCTTGTCGACCGATGTCTTATTCTAAATCCAAACAAAGCTACTACTTTTCTTCCCCACCCAAAAATCCCTGATGATATCTTTCTCCATTAAGTCTAACAATGGCACCGTAATCTCTGCCATCACCTGCTCTCCACCCTCTTCTATGTTTCCCCTATACTTGCCAACCTAAATAAAACTGAACTCAACAGACTCTCTGCCTCCTACAATAGCATAGCTAGATTTGCCACTGGCCTGCCCTACAGAACACATCACTGCATAAACCTAAGAAAACTAGGTTGGCTAGAGTTATGTAGGCAGATTCAGTATAACCATCTTATTGTGGCTCATAAAGTACTTAACCAACCTGACAATATACCTGCTTTGAAAAACATCATCTGTCCCCACACCAACCTCAGATCACTTCGCTCATCCAACAACTCAGTGACTTCATGTTTGCCAACTCTGTAGGCAAAACCTGGAACTCGCTACCTGCTGACATTACAATATACACTATCCTATCTCAATTCAAAAAAGTCCTCAAGCAGTACTTCAAGACTCAATGGCTATGCCCTTGTGATCAGCCTAAATATTTGGTAACACTGGGGTACTGTTATTATATCGTTGATGTATATCTACTGTACTGTAATTTAGTTTACCAGATGAAAGGCATGGTAGATTATTTAACCTACACTCCGAGTGGCTAATAGACTGTGTTTAAATTGCTTGTAATTGTTCTTTAGTGTGTACTATGTCAATTTTGCCTGTATAACTTCCTTTGGAGCTTTTCTCCCCGGGCATCCACTGAAAATGAACATGTATCCAGTCGGACTATCCCGGTTAACAAATGTAAAATAAAAAAAAAAAATTACATTATCTAGAAATTCGTGAGAGTTCTCTAGTTCTCTAAATGGAAGGGAATTAATCATATGAGATGGATGACAACTAGATCCCACCATAAATTGATTTACTTCATTGAACTTTGGAATACATCAGAGCAAAAGGCGAACCCCATTGCTGTCCCCCTGTAGCTGATGGTACCATTGTTTCTTCAAACACAAAATATTTGTTCGTTAGACAGAAATATACTAATTTCATAACATAAATTGCTAAAGGTGAATCTCCCAGAGATAACCTTAAGGCTTCCATACCAAACTTATGTTTAATACTAGTACATAAACTCCTGACATCTACAGAAATCCAATACATGTCGGAATTCCAAACATCCTTAATTTTATTCAAAAACTCAAAGGAATCTTTAATATATGATGGTAGCTTGATAGGTTCTTTCAACAATAAATTGTGAATTACCACACCAACATTATGTAAGAAATATTTTAGAGCTGAAATAATTGGTCTACCAGGGGGTTGTAAAATATCCTTGTGGATCTTAGGTAGGCAATAAAAATATGCCATACCTGTATTCATATATACTAACTTTTTATCCACATCTGATTCCAAACAATACCCCAGTCTCAACCCTTTGTTAATTAAATTCATATATCTATCTCTTGCTTCCTTATATTGTGCAATATCCACTATCTCATATGTTTCTTTATCATTCAATAAACTTAAGCCATATTAAAATATTGTAAAAAGTGCATAATTACAATTCGATTACCCTTATCAGAAGGCTTTATAACTAAATCATGCTGTTTACTAGAGGTTAACGCTTGCCATTAATTTTTAGTTAAATTATCTTCCACTTCTTTAATATTAAACATTTCTAACATCTTCTCCAACTCAAAATCCACCATACCATGAAATTTACGTATCCCCTTGTGCCTAAATGGTGGCATAAAGTTACTTTTAGCTTGAATATTAGTAGCATCAAGCTTACCATATATGTTACATTCATTTGATAAAGTTGACATACATGACAAAAAAGAATCATCGAGTTCATCAGATGATAAACTACTATTCACAGTGTCACCTGTATATTCATCATAGCACAAATTATTTTTCAAAAAGAAATCTTTCAGATACAACTTGCAAGCTAGTTGAAATAATTCAGTCTTACGTTGGTGTAACCTTGGTATAATTTTAGGAACAAATTTAAGCCCAGGACATATAGCAGAATACAGATGTTCGCTAATACTCTGTCCTGATATATTAGCAATTAAGTTACGAACGGAATCAGCTCCATCTGGTTCTCTTACCACCCCACTGTGAGGTAGATTCACAAAACTGTTCCTGTTGTGGACGCTCTCGCTTCCTCTGTCTGTTACCATTCTGAAAGTTGTCCCTCATGTAATATTTACATGAGTGTGTTTTAAGATGAATTTAATCCTTGAAGACTTGTAAGCTGAGGCACTAGAGATTGTGTTTTGGCTGATTTTGTGGTCTTTTGGATTTAAAATTAGAACTCACATCTAATGACCGTATTACTTATATTAGCAAAGTTTATAAAGGGATAAAAACTGTTTACACCAAAAAGTTTTTTTAAAATCAGAAAAATCCTGATTTCACCTAACCCAGATAGATCAGGGTTCTAACAATGATGGAGCAGAGTCATTTAACATCTTCACTTTCTCTTTACTGATATTCATGAAGCAATATTAAGAAACTTGTTTTGGAATATTTGCTAGCATAACATGAACCTAGTACTAAGTTATTTATGGTTGTTTTCCTTTCTTTCTTCATTTTGTTGTCATTCATATGTTTACCATTATCTCTTACCTATATCAGAACATCAGAAGCATCAGTAACCATGTAATATCAGAATCAATGGTTGTTCTGCATAATTGCTAAATTACAGTTTATTAAGAGTTTGCAGGCTGAATAATAATGATGCAGTTTTACACCAAGCTTTTAATGAATTATGTGAGGATTTTTTTGAATAGGGGTTATTCTACCCATGAAATAAGTAAAACCATAGATCAAGTTCACTCTGTTAGGAAGATGGGAGCCGAGGCTTTTTTCTATGACACTGATGTTACTAATATATCTGTTACGACACCTGCACTGAAAAAAAGCTGACCCTAGAATAGTACTCGCATACTCTAGCGATGTGAATTTCGTGTGTGTCATTATTAAGAAAAACTTGCCAGTTTTGATAGCAGATGATACCCTTAAAAAAACTGTAGGTATACAACCTAAGTTTAATTTTAAGAACAACAAATCCCTGAAGTAACAACTCTTGTTATTGGCATAAGCAAAGAGGTACACATCATGAACGAATACATAACTTTCTCATGTAACTCATGTAATATCTGTAGGTATTACTTATTATACCTCTCATTTTATTCACCCTGGTACAGGTTTGTTATAACTTTGATTTCTATGCTGACTATAGGAGCATTGGCTTAGTGTATTTAGCACAATGTAACATATTCTCACACATTTATGTGGGTAAGACAAATCGTACTCTGACAGAACAAATAATGGAGCATTTATATGACATCTGTAAAAAGAAGCTATTAAATGCATTAGCTAAACATGTTTATAACCTCTGGTGAATCACACTTTTTAGATTCCTTGTTTTGCAACTTACTGACCATAATTTAAGAGGTGGTGATCATAATATGAAAACGGAATGTACTGAAATGAGATGGATACTAACACTACAAGCTGATAAGAACTTTGGCTTAAATGACACTGTCTTTAAAACCTGTATTGAAATCAAGCGGTCCAAGTCATTAACTCAAGTGCTTTAGTGTATAAATGTAATGTAGCACACTTGTTTTTATGGTTTGATGAACCACCAGAAGGTGTGAAAGTGCTTACCTTTCTATATTAAAGTCTTACATTTTATTATATTTTTTCTGTATTGGTTAGACCTTTCTACTTAGTTTTGATTTTTTGCTTGGACCCGCCTTTATCCACGGTATCTGTCTATTTCATTTACACAACTCTTCAAACCAAGAAATACCATTTTAAAGTAAGACAAAATCGAAGAAATGTTAATAAAAAAAGTTCTTAACCATTCTCACTGCTATAAAATGGAGTAGTCTCAAAACCATTCCTCTACATGATGCAGTCCGTCTATTTAATACTACCTTTCTCGATATAATAAACAAACTGGGACCTGTACAAAGAAAGAGTTGGCTATCAGCAACAAATAAAACATGAATGCAGTACAGGGATACTGCATGGAAATCATAGCAAGTTAGAAAAATGCAGCTTCAAAACTTCAGACTCCTTTGTAATCAAACCAAAAGAAAAGATTAAAAATCACTTTTGTAATTTATAAAACAATCACCAAAAATCTGATTATTTTCTAGAGCTCCATCAAAAAACGTCTATCCCCAGGTAGAATTGAGCAGCCCATATCCATACCCTGACATTCACTCAGACAATACAGTGTCATTATTAAACTCCCATTTCATTGATATCATAGAATCAAATTTAATACAGACACTCAGACATTGAGCCTAGCTTAACTTCCAAGTCAGTCCAAGTGACAACCATAAAACTTTCTCCATCAGCACTGTTCCTATCTCCATCATTAAAAACCCACCATCCTATCTGTAGATAACCTACCCACTCCAGACATAAATATCAAAGCAAATGCCATTGCCTATCTTGTTTCAATACTCATTAGCAGAATCACCAAACAGTCTTACTTCCCCTCCCTATAGAAAAAATTATCCTACCCCTGCACAGAGGGTAAAACTCAGTTGATCTTTCCAGCTATAAACACATAGCCATACTTTTCCATCTTATCAAAAATCGTAGAAAAAACATCCATTCTCAACTCCTCAACTACATTTTTAATAACGTCTTATCTTCCCCACAGCATGGGTTTGGATTAAATCACAGTATCCCTGCTGCACTAACAGACTTCAGCATTAATCATAGCCACAATATAAGTAAAACTGTATCTACGCCCTTTCCTTGGACCTATATAAAAAGTCTTTGACACTCTCTCATAATAAATGTCTACATCAGCTAGCCCATACCTCTCAACCTGGAAACATTAAAAATCTATACAAGGCCCATGACAAATAGGTACAAATCTGTATGCTGATTAACATCTAATTGGCATGCATAATAACAAAACCCCACCCACTCCAGTGGAATTGTGGGATACCAACTTTCAAACGCAAACTGAAGAACAGACGACCACAATATGGCACCACACCAGAGTCCCCTGCAGCCATTCCAATGTCCCATTACCTGGTGATTTCTCTCCATTTACCATAAACACTAATGTGTGCATACTGTTTTACTTCTACTATGATTATTTGGATTTTATTTTTACATTTTGCAGCACAACAATGCACAAAACACTAACAGACATCTGTTCAAAGCAATACTCTCTCACAATGAAAATAGACTTTGCATTAAAACTTCTCTGTCCTTGAAACTCACATTCATTGAAATAGCATTGAAACCCGCACACCACATCCAAAGAAAATGCATCTGGCCAGTGGTGGATAAAGATTACCTTTGGGCTGTTTTCAAATCGTTGGCCACTTGCACACAAAACAACATACATACATGTGTTCTTTTCTTTGATACACCTTCCTGACTTTATTAAGTTATATTCCTTGTATAATACAGCACACTTGTTAGACAGAGTGCATTTTAAATTTGTTTGAACATTTTTCCGGTTGGCTGTACTGTAGGCAATGAAACAAAATGCATGAACCAATGATGACAAAACTGTCCAATTCAGAACATTTCCATCATAAAAGTCTACTTCCACACCCACACTATAAATAGAATGACAGTAGTGTAAGCCATATGCATCTTGCACAGCTTTTCGCACTTATTTTCAACTTCAGTTTTTTTTTTTGGGGGGGGGGCAAAAGATCAAAAACCAGGGACACATTTTAAACATTGCTTGTATAATTTTGGAAAGTTGCTAGAATAAAATGTTGTGTTACCACCATGCATTTCACTGGCAAGTCTTGAACCCAGGATCCTATGCACTACAGTCAGAGCAACATACGACTATGCCAAATCAGCAGTCCCCTAAATAAAGGGAAGACTGAAACTTAATGGCTATCATGTAGTGAATTCAGTTCTCATTTCTCACCATAGCTCTCAACCTCTTAGCACAAAAAAGTGGACAAACAACAAAGCCAATAATGGGGGAATACAAATTCTGTTCACTTCTCACCATAGGCTTAGCTCTCAATTCTTAGCACAAAAAATCTAGACAAGCTCAGAAATGGTGGTGGCTATTGACTTTAGGCTGTTTTTACCCTTTACCAAAGGTACAGGGTTTGAGTCTGAATACCTCTAGCCACCAGGTGTATTACATGGGGGAATTCACACACACACACCTTACTTGAGTCCACACACACACCTTGAGTCCAAAGATTCCCGCAACAATAATCCACTTTACATGATGCTGCTGCTAATAAATCCAAAAGATTCCCCTTATGAATGAAACGAGTGCTCCACTTCACTTGATGCTGCTGCTAATAAATCCAAAAGATTCCTCTTCTAAATGAAACGAGTGCTACGGCCCGCTCTTGATAAATAAGCAAAATGCTGCTGCTGCTAATAAATCCAATGAGTGCTGCTGTTTCCCGCTCTTGGTACATCCAAAATGCTGCTGCTAAGAAATCCAAATGCTGCTGTTTCCTGCTCGCATTTGCAGCTGGAAATGACGTGAGCTCCAGGAGCTGAAAGCCCTGACGGAGCTGACGTTATCGCGCATGTGATGACGTCAGGTCCGACAGCGCTATATTTGAAATAATTAAAAAATCAAAAGAAAAAAATTAGAAATGAAGGGGTGCCACTCGGGTAATTTCGGTATGGTTGAGAGGTTTGAGCTAGTCTATCTTGAGCTATCCAAATCAAGTCACTTCAGGTTACACCCAGCTGTCTGACAGATCTCAAGCTTGCAAATGGCAATCAGGAATCTCTCCCTTTTTAACACTGTCTGCAGTGTTCCCCAAAACTCCAACTTGGACCACTACTGTTATTACTTATTAAATAACTTACATAGTGCTTCAAAATTTGCCAAACTAATCTACTATACCAGTGATGCAACCTTTACCTGCTTTGCCCAAAATCCCTAACAGTTCAAACAAGATACATTCTCCTATACTGAAAACTGGTTAGCAAAATCAGGCCTAATACTAATTTACCCCCCCAAAAAAGAATGTCTCATTTTCACTCCTAAGTCTCATACTAAACGCAAAGCTAACTTTCAAGTCACCTCTGCAAATAACACAAATATTGAGAGAGTCCACAATATTACATTTCAGGGGGTTATAGTAGATGATATCATGACATTTAACCTTCACATCCAACAAGCAATCAAAAAACATAATAGGAGTTAGATTTGCTATATAAAAACAAATATCTGTCTAAAAGAAGCCATATAATATTAGTATCTACCTACCTGCTGTCTACCCTTCTGTATGCCTCCCCTATTTCCAACAACCTCTAGTACACCCTGACAATTAAACTAGAGCAATGTTACAATACAATAACCAAATTAGCTTCCCACAAAACAAAATCCACACCACTTTATAGCCTTCAGGCACCTGAATTGGCTTCAGCTACCTCACCTACTCTTAACATCAATTTACACACAGATTAGTCTTTCACACTGAAAAATGCCCTACCCTAAGTCGTATACTAAAACTCCACACCACAGACAAACATATCTCAATTCACAAAGCTCACAACAAAGCAGGAAATGCTCTTCACTCAAACTAAATCTCAAAATCCTGGAACTCAATTTCTCCTCCAATCACATACTCTGACTATGCGCATATCTTCAAAGATAAATTAAAACTCTTCCTGCTTGACTCCTGGCTATGCCCCTCCTATTCCCCACACTAATTATTCCTAAACTACCTATCCCGTGTACGCAAACATCTCTGTAACTTTCTTTTCTATCTTATTTTTCTGTTTTCCTCCCTTCTTCTTATGACAAAATGCAAATAATTATATCTGACCTAATGTGCTACTACTTAACTGCACCCAGTGATGATTATATTGCAAAATATACTTCTTTATTTTAAATTATCTGCTTTATATATTGTCACTTTGCATATATATAACTGTAGATAGTTCTTGTGGAGTTTTGAACGTGAAGTTGGTAAATGTTACTTGAGTATTCTGTATGTTGTACAAGTACTGCTGCTATTATTTCTCATTGAGCTTTTCTCCCCAGGTATCTACTGAAAATAGGCTTGTTTGCCCATTTGGACTTTCCCCAGTAAACACAATGAAAAATATTTATTTATTTTACATTTGTTTACCAGTAAAGTCAGACTGGGATAAGACCCATTTTCAGCAGTGGCCCGAGGAGAAAAGCTCCACATACAGAGATTATACAAAACATGCAGTACACCAGAAATTACATGCTATGTTATTACAGC
The DNA here is from genome assembly GCF_019279795.1 of Protopterus annectens. Classification (NCBI taxonomy): domain Eukaryota; kingdom Metazoa; phylum Chordata; order Ceratodontiformes; family Protopteridae; genus Protopterus; species Protopterus annectens. The sequence goes on along the minus strand of NC_056745.1, from coordinate 648,331,479 downwards.
TGACATTTGTATTATACAATCATATGACATAATTCCTTATTGTAGTGTAGACATTGTAGTTTCTCAAAGTAAGCTGAGGAAGGGTTTATAGAAAGGGAAATTGGATAGAAAAAGATGAGGTTAGAGATTATCTAGACACAAGAGACAGCATAGATTATGAGTTGGTCAGGGAAGAACAATTATGACCACAAACTATTAAAATTAGCATGGAGTAGTACAGCAGCAAAGCCAGGTGTCATAAAGATAAGTTTTAAGAATCTTTTTGAATTGGTATTTGTGTTGGTTCGAATGCTGTGAGGTAGTGAATTTCACCTTGTTGCTACATGATGAGAAAATAGCGAGTCTCCTGCTGTATTAGTAGATTTGGACACTTGTAGTAGAGATTTATTTGTTTGCAGAAGACTTTGATTTGTTGTATGGGGGTGGAGAATATTTAGAAGGGCAGGGTTTTTTTCAGGTTTATATACCAGTGTGTGTGATAAGGTTAACTGGTTATAGGATAGAAGTTGTGGGAGTTCTAACTAGGAGAGTTTTTTTAAGGAGTGACTGTGGTGGGTATGATGTGGGCAGTCAGCTGAAATTTAGCTATTTTACTGAAGCATGTTTCAAGTTTAATTAAATCTGTCAATTTAAAATTGGTGTGAATTGGGGAAGCATACAGAAGTGTTGGTAGAAAATGGGTTCTAGCAATGGCAACCCTAGAGGTGCTAGTTAGACACTTTTTATTTCTGTACAGAGTACCCATTTTTTGTGAACTTTCTTAATCGTTTGTGCTATATGTAGGTCAGATCTTACGTTTTCTATTATTACTCTTACAAAAATTAAATTACTTAATCGTATTACACATGTAACTAGGTTGTGATGGAAAAGGGGCCTCAGTAGTCCAGGCCACATACCACCAAAAAAATTAATTAATTTATTTTTTATCTGATAATCCAAATAAGGTTTGCAAAACTAGCCAGGGTCTACCCACCACTTGGTGTGGAGAAAAGAGTGAAGTGAATTCTGAAATGCAGTGCAAGCCCATTATAGAAAATGTACACATGCATGCATACTGATGGGTATAACTGAAAGGATCACCATTACCAATTTATTTATAGCACATCTGTGGAATAAAAAATGAGAACACCCAGTGAAAATCCATGTGGACAGAGAGAGGACATGCAAACTATGTAGAGATAGTACACCAGTCAAGAAGTGAACTAGAAAACCCAAGTCACCCCTACCTGAACTGTCACTGGTAAAGGAGTCCTACTCACCCAACTGGAAAATGGTTTATCTCATTTTGCACCAACATCAAAAATACAGCAATCCATCAGTATATCCGTAACAAAATCTGCTATGTCATCACTAACACTCAGTGTAAAGAATATCACTATTTTACTTGATCAAAAGCCAAAGGGATTTCTGTAGAAGGCAGATCAAACCTCCTTTTAGGCTCTCTACACTACACACAGTGTTTAACCAAGAGTCCCGGTTGACACTCACCATGAAACTGATCACAATCCCCCCCATACCACAACCACAAAAGCATTACTAAAGTAGGACAAACACACCAAAAATCACTGAACTAACCATAGCTTCTCTATCCTATCAACGAAACATGGCAATCCTTACCCGAATATATAACTTTAATGTCAGAATATTCTAACTGCTGATGCCAAGTCATAAAATTTCTGCAAGAGAAAGTTAAATGTAACTGTTATAAGGAAGCCAGATGACTAATCAAATATCATACTGCATCTATTCCTTATTCTTTACTCTATCTCTGTAACCATTAATAACACACGACAGAATAAACATCTATTGAATATGTTTATATTTCTTCAACCCCTATCATTTTTACCTTCCCCACAAACACTGGACTCACCCATACATTTATGATACTGCTCCTTCTTGTTCTCTTTTGACTGAACTATGCTCGCTTTATCTCTGATTATACCATCTCTTGGGTAAAACACATGGCTATCATAAATAATTATAATGTCACAAAAATAAAAGTTATACACTTACAATAATGACAGAGCCTTACTACCCTTTCAGTCCATCTCAGTGATTGGGTTATCTTCCCTCACAGCATATCTGAGCTAGCAAACATCACAGTCACAAGTTTTTTCAATACTAGATGAACAAGAAATTCTTCCATGGTATGACGCCCGTGTCCTGGCCCAGCAATCAAGGAGCCTCAATTCTCACCACTAACATCAGTGAGGGGCGTCTCATATAGCAGGAAAGGATAACAAATACACACAGTAAAGTGCAATTTCCCTTAAGAGCACACAAAGATCACAATCAGTCTGGGGCTGGTCCCTCCCTTGCTCTCTAGCTCCCCAATAAGACTCCCCACTGGCACAGCTATAAGGTCCAGATCTCAGCCAGCTGGGCAAGCTAAAATCTCCAGCACTCGCTCTGTCCAACAAGTGCTTCGTGTCCCTGCCCAAGGCTATACAGTAGAAATCACTGCCACCACCCAGCTAATATTTATCAGCTACTCAAAAGCCCTTAGAGTGTCCAATTATTACTGTGTAATATTATTATACAATTGGTAGTATAACTAAACAGTCAAGGCTTATTAGAGTGACTTGGTACAGGATAATTTTATACATGCAATGTATTCTTAGAGCTTAATTTACCTCTAAACAAAACAGCCACAGTTGAAAGGTTTAAAAATATGTAATAATAAATAATTAAAACCACAAGACAATACTTTTTACTACACAGTGCTAGTCAACAGTTCAGAGATCACAGAGAAATATTTAAAATAATTCAGTAGTACAGTTCTGACATCACACAAAAACAGTCCAATCTTTCTAGTTTCTAGCTATTTCTAAGAGAAAACACACTTCTTAAATGACTTACATATAGAACACAGGCAGTGCTGATGAGTTGGATGGTCAAAACAAAAATCTTAATCTCTGATTCACTCTGTTTTTAAAATCACATTCCTCGTTCCCATTACATCATTCTTCACACTTCCCTGGGTTCCCAGGTTAACAGAAACTACATTTACATTCTTAACATCTCCTTGTGTTATCTTGCAGCTGGTCAGGAAGCAGAGAAATAAAATACATTTGCATGTTTAAATCTAGCAATTTAACTCTTGGTTAAAACAATAGAAAGAATGTCTTCATCTACAAAGGCCGGAGCCGACTTTAGATCAAAGGGTCACAACATGTTTTACATGGTCAGCAGAGAGCACTGTTGTTTCATTTTTTTCAGTTCCACATCTAACAGCAGTTTTTTTCCATTTAAGACAACAAGCCTGTGTCTTACATTAATATTTACAAATGATAGAATTATCTATAAAATTCTATTTGGCTAGGCTGGCAGCCTTCAAACCTGGTTTGGCACCTATGTAACTAATGGACACAGGCAGCCTGTAAATGGTTTATCTCTCAGGTTCCTGCTTACACTTATCATGGTTATCAGAACTTATCAGAGATTTAAGATGCATGGCTAGACTTAAAAAGGTCCTTGTTCTCATTAGCCTAGTTCACCCTTATGAACCTATGAACTCTACCTTCCCCCTCCACCCATAATGCCATACAGTCCCACTTGTCTCTCACATCAAGTCTGCCATGAATAGAACACTAGGGTACTAGACAGTAAGTGGTGTGGAAGAAGGTATGGGGATGGTGGGTGGGGCACTGAGATAAATGGAAAGGGAGCCTAAGGATCTATTATTATAAGTACAGAACTTTTGTATCCAGTATTGTTCTCTTCATCCATGTACCCGTGGTAGTGGTGCTGCGGTAGTGTTGTCGCCTCACAGCAAGACGTTGTCCCATTCGATTCTCAGCTAGAGCATCTTCTGTGTGGAAGCATGCGTGAATGGGCGTACCTTCGTTGAAGGTTCGGCGTCAGGACTGGTAACTCGGCACGTAAAAATCCACTACCAAACATTAGCGGACTGGAGTTCCACTGTGGCGACCCCTAACCGGGATAAGCCGAAAGACACAACAACATTGTTCTCTTCATCCATCTCAACAGTTAGGGCAGAATACCCAGCTACATCTCTCCTGGGTGGCATCATGACAAGATATCCCTGAGAATGGCTGAACCAAAGGCAACTTTGGACCTTGACACAAGGTCAAATTTATACTGCTTGATAAAGGCATGCATTGTTGACCAAATTGCTGCAGCACAGAGGTCATCTACAGTATAATGCTTAAATTAAGCTAGTGGTTCAAATGGAACTTACAGGTGAGCTTTAGTATTAAATGGCAATGTAAAGCCTTTAGTAGAGTAAATAAGGTGATACAATTTGACAGCACTCCAGTTAAAGTGACTTTGGAGACTTTAGCTCCAAGTTTGTTTTAAAAAAGGATATAAATGGCTGGCCATTTTTCCTTATGGCTTTTGTTCTATAGAGACTGAACCTTAAATGATGACAGAAATCCGGGATGAGGAGTTGATGCTCTTGTTTATTAGCATGATTTGGGAAGAAAACAGACGAATAAATAATTTGGTTTAAGGCCATCTCTGAGTCTTCTTTAGGGACCACAGAAAGGTTTGGACTGAAAGAAACTATCCTTATGAAAATCAAGTACAATTGTATGCATGATAAGGAATGCAATTCAAAAATCCCTTTTGCTCAGGTAATCCCAACCAAAAATTAAGTCTTACATGAAAGAAACTGGCTCAAATAGGGGTTTGGGTTTTGTTAAAGCTTGAAGTACTAAAGTAAGATCCCACGCTGGGGTAGGGTCTTTAACAGGTGGTCTCAGAAGAAAGGTTCTCTTTAAAAAAAAATAAGTTTAAAATGAAAGGAATCATGAAGAACTGCTGCCAGTATCAAACTAGCATGACAAAATAAAGAAGAGAAGGAACCAGTGCTGTGAAAGGATCCAATCCTTGAATAAGAACCCACATGGCAATTTTTTTATTTGCTTTATACAGCTTCCTAGCAGACCGTGTCTGAGCAGCAGTTAAAAACCTGAACTTCTGGTAATGTAGAGCTACTGCCTGACAGTGGTACTGGAGAAACCATATGGTAAGCTTGAGGCAACTGATGTTGAGATGAGGTTTGTCAGATGGGTGTGAAAGTAGGCCAATTGTGGATCTGGAGACTATCAATGTTATATCAGATGTGGCCAGAACACAGGGAAAGTAGAGTCATGCAAGTAAAACTTACTATAGCAATAGATGTTTGAATGATCACTGCTGCAGCAGCCTAAGCTTTATGGGTTAAATCCTGCATAGGGTATAAAAAAAAAAAAGACAGCTTCCAAAACTTCAGGGCACCTTGCATGTGCAAACCATTAATAAGCTCGAGCTGAGCTAAATAAAAGTCAGGTTTGGACACAAAGTCCTTCAGAACTTTCATGCCAACTGAGAGAGAGAGAGGCTAAGCCCTGAGAGGACATTGGCAGGAAAAGAAAATAATACACATCCACACTCTAGCATTAAAAAAATATATATTGAGTGAGTGGCTACTACAGCAGTCATCATTCAAACATCTACTATTATGGTAAGTTTACTTTCACAACTGTACTATGTTCATCATCATGATCACTACCTGCAGTAGCTTAAGCTATCTTAAGCTATATGGGTGGATTACCATAGCTTAAAAGAACTGGAAGGGGGAAGCAGAGGGAGTCACGAGCCCCCGGAAATCCACAGATAAAGCAAAGGTCACCATATTGGTCAGCCATAGGGCTCTGTTTCTACTTGAGTGGTTGCCTCCTTCCCCTGTAACTGAAGTAAATTGACTCTTACATTAAGAGCTGTAATACTTACCTTATAGCTTTAGGACACCTTAGGAAACCTTGTAAACTGCAATAGCCCCGCTATGCTTGGGCTCTCTTCACTCCCCTCCCTGCCCCCAATTCCCTCCCACCCCCAGTACCTCTAAATTTATAGTACTATAGCCACTCCCCCACTTTCTAGATCCTATCTGCTTTCATCTGGGATAATTCCACCCACCCCCATTCTTCTACCTACATTTTAATAGCACCTATTAGCTTTCATCTGGCATTCTCCCTTCCAGTACCTTTACCTCACCACTCTATCTTCTGGTGTTGCATCACCAGGTAAAACAGTTCCTTAACTCACTAGCTGAATCACAGATAATGATATACTCCTCTTTACTACCCCCCTCTTGCTCACACCATACCTCCTTACCTTGTATGAAAACCAGTTTCTCATGGGATTTCAGGTCCCAAAAGCCATACTATCAACCCCAGCTGTAAATCCTTCCACCTTCAACCATACTTACAGTACCAGATCCTATCCAACATCTTGTTCAGTCTATCAACATCTCAACCCCAGGCACATTAGCTCTAGATCCAAACACTACCACAAACTAATAAACAAATTCCTGAAGTTCATCACCAAGTATAGACTCAACCTAATACTTGGTGGTGATATTCACCCCAACCCTGGCCCACTCACTTCAGATACACATACCCCCTCTACTTGCAATCTAAGCTACAAACCTACAATTAATAGGCCAACTAACTCTCTCCTAGTCTGTCATCTGAATATTAGAAGCATTAATAACAAGGTACATGAATTGCATGCACTTCTGGATGTCCACTCCCCTGAGATTCTCTGTTTATCCGAAACCTGGTTAAAACCTAACACTAAAGACAATGAAGTGTTACCACCTGGGTACAACATACACAGGCTGAATCGTGCTTCGAGGAAGGGGGGTGGGGTAGCTGTGCTCTATAAATCTGAGTTGAATGTCACCATAGATGTAATACAACCACCTCAGATTAATAACTCAGAGATTCTTGCCACCAAATTGCAACTTAATAAAAATAAATGCATTAATATCATCTGTATGTACATTCCCCCAGGTAACAATATATCTACATTTGAAGATATCCTGCACTGGCTATCATGTCACTATCCCCAAGAAATCCTACTACTTGGAGACTTTAACATAGACTGGGGCACCTGTTCCTCAGAATCCCCAACCACCCATATTAACCTACATGCATTTACACAAATCATATCCACCTCTACCAGGATAGGTAAACCCAACCAAAAAGAAATTACACTTGACTGGATACTCATAAATTACGAGTAGATCACCAGCAGGTACTGCCCAACTTAAATTGCGAACTATCACCAAAATCCAATCTTCTTTAACACAACTTTATTCGTGTTTTCGGAAACGTCTATGCGCTTCCTTCTTCAGAATACAAAGCTAAAACAGAGCAAAATGAAGCAAAATGAAACAGTCCTATATATGTTCATTCTTTACTGACGGATTCAGAGCTGATCGCTTGGCTCTGAGTTGGCCAATTGCAAAGCTCGAGGTCTTCAAATAGTTTGAGGCCAAGTCCCTATCCCATGATGCACCTAGAGTTACCTCAGATCTAGTCTGCCGCTGCAATAGATCGGAGGTTCTGCATTAGTTTGGGCCAGTAAAACTGTTTTTCTACTTGCTTAATTACTTGTATTTAGATAGTTCGATAGTTTAAATAGTTTAGATAGTGTTATAAAGCCCTTACAGCTTTCTGGTGTGTGTGACTACATTTCAGTCCCTTCCCTTAGTGTGATTAAAAATGTTCCTAGTTGGCCTCTTGTTTTAGGCCTAGTTTAAAAACTTTTCTAATTAATACAGTGTGTTTAGTCAGTGACCTTTGTCAAATTTTTTGCTAAATAGTGTATAGTTATTTGCTGTGTGGTGTGTTTAGCCTTGAATTTTTTTAGAAAAGGCTTGAATTTATTAATTACTGTTGCAGATGTTCTTTGTGTTTCACTGTTGCAGTCATTACATTTGGGCAATCTGCTGGCAGGTTGCCCTCAGTCGGCCTGAATTCCAAAGTCTTGGGTCCTGCGTTGGTTGCTGTCTCCTCTTCCATGACGTCAGGTCGTCAGGGGTATAAAACAAGCAGCCGATGCCATTTTCTTTAGTCTTTTTTGCCGTGCAGTGCCCAAAGCAGAAGCATTTTGCAAGTGCCGGTCGGTCGATGCCTGAAATATTTGGGTTTCAGTTTCAGAACCGAAGTCTTCACTAAAGCTAAGTACCCTGTTGGGGAAACTTTTTTCTTGCTCCATACCGATGTCAGAAAAAGTTAATAATTGTATTACTTGTGGGAAGCAAATACTTCATAAGGATTTCCATTTATACTGTATTCCTTGCCTAGGCCCTGATCACAATGTGCCTGGCTGTCGGTTTTGTGCTAGATTTAACCAACGCACTATTAAGCGTCGGTACAGTTTTGCCTCAAAGTATTTTGGAAACAGATTTAACTACCCAGAAATGTCGTTGGATAGCAATCTGACTACCAGAGTACATAAAGACGGCTGAGGTCCAGAACTGACGACGAAGCTTCTCCTAAAACAGTTGTGGGTTTGCCGGTACTCAGTGAGGCAGCCCCTGATACCTGTTACTTTCGAGTCACAGGCCCCTACCGACACCCATGTGGAGTCAGGCATGCCGCGAGATACTCAAGGTGTTGGACCCATGGATGTATCTCCCTCAGATGGGCCCGGAGCCGCTGCGCAGGCACCGGCTTCTGAGTGTGTATTCAGACCTCAACATTTTTATATCAAACCGACGACCGCTGCAAAACCAAAGACAAAAGCAACTTCTAAAACTAAAAATCCAACGCATGAGCCACGTGCACAGGCCTCTATGCCTAAAAAACAGATGATCAAAATGGCTGAAGACCTTATTACCTTGATCAGGGATTCCCTTCCCCCACCAGATAAGAGGACTAGGCAAGACACTGATTATGAATCTTCAGATCAGGTTTCTGTTTCTTCTGATTCCTCTTCTGATCAGGAATCATCTATTCCTCCCTATGAGGATTCTGATGCAGAGGACTCTACACCATCTGCATCACCTCCTGAGGATCATTCATTTGGAGAAACCTTGCATATTTTGAGGGAGCATTTTCACTGGGAGTGTCAAGACTTCTCAGAATCAAAAAAGAGGCTCAGGGATTTCCTTCTTCTCCCTAAGCACAGGCCTTTAGCCATACCCCCTGTTTTAGACATTGTGGATGATGTGTTTTCGAAGTCGAGCTTGACCCCTGACTCCTTACCTCCGGCTCCCAGCAAGCCTGACAGATATTACAGGGTCCCTGACTCTCACAAATTTTTATTTAGAAACCCTGCTGCTGACCCTGAAACTATTTCACAGGGTCCAAAGGGAGTTAAGGCCTCATCAGCAAAAAAATCCTACCCCCTCTGACAGAGATTCAAGGGCACGGGATAGATGGGGAAAAAAGGTTTATACATCTGCAACCTTGGCATTTAGTACCAGTAATTGCCAATTTCATATGCTCAAATATCAACAACATGTTATGGGATTGCTGAAACAGAAAATGATGATGATTTCTGAATGTGCAGAAAATAAAGAATTGCAGGAATTATTGCGTGTAGTTGAACAGGTTGGAAAGCATACTTTGCAATGTGGTTTTGATTCTTTAGTGGCCTCCTGCAGGGCCGCAGTTACTGGATCTATGATTAGGAGGCATGTCTGGCTAAAAGAACAAAATTTGCCTGATCATGTCAAAGCTAAATTACTCGATGCACCTTTACAGCATGACACTCTGGTATTAAGGCAGAAGAGGTTTTAAAGAAAATGGAAGACAAAGCTAAGTCTATGCAAACTGTAAAAGACTTCTTACAAGGGCAGCCAACAAGATTCAGTAGACACTGGCCTACAAAAAATGGGTCCTTTCCTGTGTCAGACAGAGCTCAAAGGGGTAAATCCAGATGCCCTAAGGGTTCCAGATACCAGGCACAAGATTCATACAGGTCAAAGCAATGGGGCGCTTCTACCTCCAAATCTGGAGGAGATAAAGCACAAACCTACAGAAAACAGTCCCAATGACTTCCCACTGCCTTCACCAAGCACTTATCTTTTGGCAGCACCCTTGGGGGAAAATTAGCACTTTTTGCTCAAAATTTGCAGTTAATAACCCAGGACAAGTGGGTGCTAAACATAGTATCACAGGGATACAGATTCCATTTCCATACTCTGCCAATGGCAAACGGTTGCCCAGATCTGCCAAAAAGTCAATGGGCAGAGGCACAGAAGCAGGTTACGTCCCTCATGGATATGGGAGCCATTCAGCCAGTACCAGAACAGGAAAAAGGACAAGGCTTTTACTCGACTGTTCTTGGTACCCAGAAAGGACATGGCCTGGCGGCCAATACTGGATTTATCGATTTTGAACACATACCTGGACATTCTAAAATTCAAAATGCTGACTTTGCATCAGCTTCTGCCCATGCTGGGCAAGAATGCTTGGCTGGTGACATTAGACCTAAAAGAGGCATACCTGCATGTCCCAATAAGACAATTGTGCAGAAGATACCTCAGATTCAAGGCTGGCTTAATGCATTACCAATTCTCTGCACTGCCCTTTGGCTTATCTACTGCACCCAGGGTCTTTACAAAGTGCCTGGCACCAGTAATTGCAGTATTCAAATATATCCTTACTTGGACGACTGTCTCATTCAAACGGAGAACAAGGACATTCTTCTTCAACACCTGGCATTTGTGAAAAGGCTTCTAACATGCCTAGGGTACACAATAAACAAAAAGAAATCACAACTGGTACCCTCTCAAAAGATAACATTCCTGGGTGCAAGCTTGAATACAACTGCCCAGATGGCTTACCTCACGCCAGACAAGCAGAGGCAACTGACTACTTGCTTCAAACTGATGGCAACAAAAACCCAGTTATCTCTAAGACAAATTCTGCAGGCTTTGGGCTTCATGGCATCCTGCATCCTACATCCTACTGATTCCATATGCAAGACTGCATATGAGGAAACTTCAGTGGTACCTAAAAAGTTTATGGAGTCAACATTGTCACAGTCTGGAAACAATGATTCCTCTCATTCCCTGCCTACAACAGTAGTTTCTATTATGGGCAAAGGCATGTCACCAAAACATGGGACGAGCCTTCACTCTACCCCTTGCCACCCAAACTTTAACAGACGCATCAGATTATGCCTGGGGGGCCCACATGGTGGGAAGATGCATTCAGGCCATATGGACCCCAAAATATATGCATCTACATATCAACCAGAAAGAGATGCTAGCTGTTCAAAATGCCCTGACGCCTTCAAGGACTTACTTCATCCAGGGCAACTACGGATAAAGAAGGACAACACCAAGGTCATGTGGTATATAAACAAGCAGGGGGGGGCACGCACTCATACCCCCTTTGCAGATTAGCCATGGCACTGTGGGACACAGCTTTGACTTACCGAATACATCTTCAAGCTCAATTCCTGCCAGGAAAGCAAAATACTCTGGCAGACGATTTAAGCAGAAACCTTATGGATCCTCACGAGTGGAAACTAAATTCACAAGTCTTCAGCATGATAACAAAGAAATGGGGGAGCCCAGACATAGATCTATTTGCCTCCCCTCAAAATTATCGATTCAAAAGATTATGCACAAGGACTCATCACAGACAAGATGCCTTTCCTCCACTGCCTCTTCTTCCCAAGGTCCTCCTAAAAGTCAGACAAGAGAAACCAAAGATGATGCTAATTGCCCCAGACTGGCCCCGTCAATACTGGTACCCAATCCTAAAGAACTTGTCTCAATACCCAGCTTGGACCTTATCTCAAAAACCTCAACTACTGTCCCAGCAAAACAATCAGATCCTGCAAAATCAACTCCAGACACTGAACCTGGCGGCATGGCTTATCATGTAGTTATACAAAGAACACCTCTCAGTAAAGCTGTGATGGATGTCATTTTGGAAGCCAGAAGGCCTAGTACTCGAAAATCTTATGCTGATAAATGGAAGAGATTATGTGCTTGGAATCAAGCAAAAGGAACTGATACAGCAGAACCAAATATTCCTCAGATATTACAATACTTGACTGAGATGCTTGACAAAAGCCTATCTTTCTCATCAATTAAAATCCATGCCTCTGCCATTTTGGCTCATTACAATACAGAGCCATCAATCTTTTCTCATCTTTTACTTAAGCAGTATCTTAGAGGAGCCAACAATTTAAGGCCTCCTAGAAGATCACCAATACCTGCATGGGACCTCAATTATGTGTTGGAAAAGCTCACCCTGCCTCTATTTGAACCAGCTGCTACTGCTGATATAAAGTTCTTATCATGGAAAACAGCTCTGCTACTCACAATTACTTCAGCAAGAAGAGTCTCAGAGCTACAGGCCCTCATGGCTGTGGAGCCCTTTATCATATATTACCCGGACAGGGTGTCTCTGAGTACAAATCCAACATTTATGCCTAAGGTGGTTTCCAGTGTGGCTCTTAACCAAACTATTATTTTGCCAACCTTTTATCCAAATCCTCAGAACAAGGGGGAGAGAATTCTGCAGACAGCTAAGATTCTACTTGAGCAGGACTAAAGCTCTTAGAAAAACTGAACAATTACTAGTGACATATGCTGCAGGATCAGAAGGAAAAGGCTATTTCAAAGCAGACTATTTCAAAGTGGGTAAGCCACTGCATTCTTTTCTGCTACTTACACCATGGTAAACCTGTGCCCAAGGGCATTAGGTCTCATTCCACCAGAGCTGCATCTACTTTAGCAGCCTTTCTCAAAGGAGTACCAACCAAAGACATTGTAGAGGCTAGTACTTGGAGTTCTGTTCACACCTTTACAGAGCATTATCATTTGCCTCTCTACTCTAAGTCCAGGGCAGGCTTTGCCACTGCAGTTCTGCAGGGCCTTATAGCCGCACCTAATGCTGTTTAGCTCCAGCCACTCAACCATAGCTTTGGACTTCTACCCAAATGTAATGACTGCAACAGTGAAACACGAAGAACATAGTACAGTTGTGTACACTTACCATAAATGTAGATGTTTGAGTGTATTCACTGTTGCAGTCCAGGTTACCCGCCATCCCCCCTTTCATTCTGGAGTTTATCTTTCCTTCTCTATCTTCTACAACCTATGTGGTGTATTTGCTTGTAGATGAAGGTAAAGTTTATATTGATGCATGTATATATATATATATATATATATATATATATATATATATATATATATATATCTTTGCTATGTTTTTGGAGGCACCTGACATCTGGGGCAAGAAAAACTAAAGAAAATGGCGTTGGCTGCTTGTTTTATACCCCTGACGACCTGGCGTCATGGAAGAGGAGATGGCAACCAACGCAGGATGCAAGATTTTGGAATTCAGGCTGACTGAGGGCAACCTGCCAGCAGATTACCCAAATGTAATGACTGCAACAGTGAATACACTCGAACATCTACATTTATGGTAAGTGTACACAACTGTACTTTTTGTAGTTAATGGTAATTTGGTTTGGCATAGATATTCCTTGGAATATTTAGACAGTGTGTCATTCCTTATAGCAGCTATCTTTTTTCCTTGCATAGTCTGTTCATAGTGTGTGTTTTAGACAGTTTGTGGTGACAGTAGTTTACCTTTTTCCTGTCACTTTAATATTTATATTTGCATTACTGTGTGTGTGTGTGTGTCTTAGCCTGATTTTAAGGCTTTTTGTGGATAATTACTGTTAGAATTTTTTGTGGTGACAGTAATTTTTCTCTCAGAGTTTTCAATGGCTGACCAAGAGAAGCACCCTAAGCCTGGTTTCAAAAAGTGCCGAAAGTGTGGCCAAAAGATGTCTGTAACAGACAGCCATGTAAATTGTGTGTACTGTCTAGGAGCACTGCATTTACAGGATAGCTGTTCTATATGCCATTCCTTCTCCTCCAGAGTCCTACAGGGAAAGAAAAGAAAACTAATTGACAGAGGTTTTTTGAAACCGTCATTTCAAGAAGCTTTGAGTGACCAAGATGGATCCAGCAAGTCCTCAAAGCCTTCTAAGACTTCAGACTAAGAAATCCAAAAAATCTTCGGCTCCATTACCATCAAAACTGACAAGTCTTTTCTTTTGGCCAAACTACCAATAGATTCCATTTGCGCAGCAGCCACATGGTCTAGTCCTCATACCTTCATCACTCATTAAAAAGTGGATAGAATTTCCAGGGACAGGGCCTCCTTTGATTCCACTGTCCCAAGGAATATACTCCCATGAGCCACCCGAGAAAGATGGTGCTTGAGACGCTAACCAGTCAGTAAGAATGAAGGTGAGATAGAACAACTTCACATAAAGAAGTTATGTACTCACCATAATGTTCCATGTGAGTTCTTCTCACCTTCATTCTTTACGTCCCACCCTCCTTAACCCCCTTCCAGTTTTTTTCTTGGGGACCGAGGAGTTGGACAAGTCATGGCTGTGTTGGTCTTTGTCTGGTTCATTCTTGATGTTACTGTTAACATTTTTTCTCTACTTACATTAGTGGGCAGCAAACAAGATCTGAGGGAAGCACCAGTGCATCATGGGATTGGGAATAGGCCATGAGCTGGTTGAAGACCTCGAGTTTTTACATTTTGGCCGAGTCAGAGCCGAGGATTGGCTCTGAACCCCATCAGTAAGAATGAAGACAAGAAGAACAACTCACATGGAACGTTATGGTGAGTACATAATTTTTTTTTTATGCTCAAGCTGGTTAATGAGTTGCCACTTAACCAGTCTATTCATTTGCCTATTTTTTCCCCTCTCCACAATCTGCCAGTGAGAGGAGAGAATGCTGCATACTTTGGATGTGCATAGACAACTCGGATTTTATGTGGTAAGACTAAGTCGATTAGAAAATCTGATAAATTAATTGTTCCTTTTCGTCCAAGGTCTCCAGGTTTAGCTGTATCCAGGCAAACTATTGAATCTAAAGGGCTAATGCAAAGTTGTTCTATCTCGCCATTCATTCTTTATTGATGGGTTCGGAGCCAATCCCTTGGCTCTGAGTTGGCCAATTGCAAAGCTCAAGGTCTTCAAATAGTTTGAGGCCAAGTCCCTATCCCATGATGCACCTAGAGTTACCTCAGATCTAGTTTGCCACTGCAATAGATCGGAGGTTCTGCATTAGCTCGGGCCAGTAAAACTGTTTTTTCTACTTACTTATTTTACTTATATTTAGATAGATAGTTTAAATGGTTTAGATAGTGTTATAAAGCTCTTACAGATTTCTGGTGTGTGTTACTACACTTCAGTCCCTTTCCTTAGTGTGATTAAAAATGTCCCTAGTTGGCTGCTTGTTTTAAGCCTAATTTTATTAAGGCTTTTTGTGGATAATTACTGTTAGAATTTTTTGTGGTGGCAGTACTTTTTCTCTCAGGGTTTTCAATTGCTGACCAAGAGAAGCACCCTAAGTCTTGTTTCAAAAAGTACCCAAAGTGTGGCCAAAAGATGTCTGTAACAGCCATGTAAATTGTGTGTACTGTCTAGGAGCCTTGCATTTACAGGATAGCTGTTCTATATGCCATTCTTTCTCCTCCAGAGTCCTACAGGAAAGGAAAAGAAAACTAATTGACAGAGGTTTGTTGAAACTATCATTTCAAGAAGCTTTGAGTGACCAAGATGGATCCAGCAAGTCCTCAAAGCCTTCTAAGACTTTAGACTCTAAGAAATCAAAAAAAATCTTTGACTTTGGCTCCACTGCCATCAGAACTGACCATCTTTTCTTTTCAGAGCAGGTCCCCAGTCTTGGAACCAGTATCCAAAGCTCCTAAGAGTCCGTTACTTCAGTTGGTACCACCTTCAGTGCACTCATCTTGGTCCTCGATCAGCCTTTCTGATCTGGATGTGGATCGTGTGGTGCAGAAGCTGTTATCAGCACCAGCCTTGGCAAAAGTTTATTGGCTTCACCCCAAATGGCTTCGGAGCCGAAGACCCTTACACCAGCTAAAACTAGTCCTCCTGTGAGCTATGCTGGTCCTTCGGAGCCGGAGGAGTTGGACCTGTTGATCGTGGAACCCTCAGAGCCGATGCCTGCTCCACTGTCTTCAGCTCCATGCACTCTGACATCCTCAGTGCCAATCGAGGACTCTAGGAGCCGACACTCTCTGGTTGGGTCTGGGGAGGATAGTCCGACCGACTTGTCTCTTCCAACTCTGCCTCTCGGGGCTTCGGCTCAGATGAGCTCAGCTCCTACCTCTGGTTCAGAGCCCACTGTCCCAGTGCCGGGGGTATCAATGGTTTCCTCGGATCTATCGGTTCCCTTGCATCGGAGCAGAGGTGCTTTCGATGCCATGAGGAGAGTCATGTCTCTTCAGACATCCTCCTCCTCAGGTCTGGCTTCCTCCTCCCCTAAAGAGCCTGTGTCTGCTTCTGCCTCACGCATCCTGACCAAGCGTAGAGACCCAGAGCCTCAGGAAGTCCCATTGGGTGGCCCTTGCTCTTCTGAGACCTCACCAGAAGCTCCCACTGATGAGGTTCCCAGGAAGAGATTTTGTGAGAGGAAACATCTAGACTCCCCCCATGTGTTTCTAACATCGGATACTGACTTAGATCTGAGTCAGAAGGGTCCCCACAGTCCCCCTCTGAAGATATCTCATTCGCTGAGATACTTGAAATCCTTAGGCAGAGGGGTGTCTGGCAGTCTAAATGCCCTACTGAGGATGAGTTATTTCTCCTGAAGGCTTTTGGGTCTCAGCTCTCCACCTCTTAGGTGTCTCCCCCCTTCGATGAGCTGATGCAGCTGGTCTCAAGAAGGGCATGGGAGTCTCCGGATACTATGGAGCCTGTCCCTAGGAGGCATTAAGTTCATTTCTGCCCCCTTGACAAGTCTTTCTTAACAAAAGGTGTTCCAGTTGATGCCATGGTGGTGGTGGCAGCCACCAAAAAGGAAATGTCTGAAACTTCCTCGTCTATCCATCCCCCTAACAGAGACTCCAGGATCATGGATAGATATGGGAAGCGCATGTTTAGTTCAGCGACTTTTGCTCTTTGTTCACTCAACTGTTTAACCCATTTCACCAGGTTGCAAAGAGATCCCCTTAAAGAGCTAGGAGATGCTCTTCAGGGTACAGTAGCTGCAGGAGCTACCGACAAAGTTGCTGCCCAGCTTGCTACCCTCAGTTCTATAGTAAACTCATCCATGCGCCTCATTTCGTATGCAGCTGATGGGAATGAGTAGGGCAAGCGGGTACAGGAGTTGTTCTGAGGATACACTCCTGGATGTGCTTGTGTTCCTTCACGGAGCCCTTCAAGTTATCCTTTCTAAATACTCCCTTTGGTGGCTCATCCCTTTTTGGGCCTAAAGTGAAGGAAACCTTAACTAGGTGTGAGCAGGACGGAAAGACTGTCTGCCATTGGGGTCCATTCTCCACCCCTACCAGGCCCTACCCTAAGGGTCAAAGGGGAGGAAAAATGTTCCGAAAAGCCCAAGGAGCCTTTCAGGACACTCATGGTGAATCCCCCTCCAGAGGCAGAGGAGGGGCCAATAGTGGAAGATGCCGCCCACGTGGCAGACGGGGTCCGCAATACCAGGACGACAGAGATCACTTCTCTGGGAAGCCCTACCAGCACTCCTGAAAGGAGGCCCAACTGTCCTACTCTGAAGGCAGTCGGGGGTCTCTTATCTTTGTACCCAGATGCCTGGCTCAAAACAACAAAAGACAGCTGTGTACAAAGTATCATTTCCATAAGATACTTCATCCCATTTGCCATACCCCCCCCACCCATAAGAAAAATCCCGGACGTTCCACCCAGTTACAGGGAACAAGCAACAATAGAGGTCCAAATGTTGCTAAGAGAAAGAGTCATCCAACCAGTCCCAGCAGACCAGACAGGATCCGGAACTTACTCAAGATTCTTTTTAGTTCCAAAAAAGGCGGGGGACTGGAGAACCCATATTGGACCTCAGCAGACTGAACAAATATTTAAAGAAAGAGAGGTTCGGGATGGTCACGCTTCAGTCTATACTTCCCTTCTTAGGGAAAGACAATTGGATGTGCTCAATAGATCTCAAGGATGCATACCACCACATATTTTATTTTATTTTATTTTATTTTACATTTGTTGACCGGGCTGGTCTAGCTGGATACATGTCCATTTTCAGTAGAGGGCTGGGGAGAAAAGCTCCACATAGAGATACATAATAGTACAATTACATAAAAGAAGTTATGCAGTGTTAAGAAAAAATATTCAGGAAATGTAAAATAGTACAGTGAAAACGAAAATCGAAAATCCCCTCCCCCTTCTTTTTTTTTATTTTTTTTATTTATTTATTTATTTATTTATTTTATGGTATTCCAGTTCATAGGTTACAGTGATAATTTATGCATAAAATGCTTATAATTAGTGTACGTAGGATAGATTGTAAATATTTCATATGAAGACATGAAGGAAGGGAGGGAATGAGTTAGGGGGAGAAGAAATTAGCCAGGGTTAGTGCAGGTGCATAGCCAGTGATTATTGAGATGTGATTTTAGATGTTTTTTAAAAAGTAGGAGAGAAGTCTGAGCTGTGATTTCGGTCGGAAGTTTATTCCATAATTTTCCTACAGAGTTTGAGAACAAGGAGTCACCTGCTGAGTTGTTTGATTTAGTAGTGTTAATCAGTAGTTTGTTTGAGGAACGTAAATTTTTGAGGTTGTTATATGGTATGATAAGGCTAGAGAGTATAGGAGTGTTGTTAGTTTGATACAGGGCCTTGTGGGCTAAAGTAAGTTGGTAAGATTGAAGCTGGTTAGGGAGTTCAAGCCAGTTTAAGTGTTTAAGATTTAAGCAGTGGTGGGTTCTGAAAGGGGAACCTGTAGCAAATCTAGCAATATTATTGTAGGAAGTTGCTAGTTTCTTGAGGTTGTTTTTGGAGATATTAGTATATATGGGAGCAGCATAGAGCAGAGTGGATAAAAGGTGAGTTCGAGCTATGGCAGACCTAGCTTCTGGAGAAAGATAGTTTTTGATGCGATAGAGAGATCCTAGTTTCTTATTAATTAATTTTATTGTATTGTTTATGTGTGTCTCGAAGTTTAGGTTGTTGTCAATTGTTATACCTAGCAATTTAGTGGTAGGGTCAGGTGAGATAAGGGTACCATTATTAGAAATAAGATTTATTTGTACAGAGGAAGACTTTTAGGCCAGGCCATCCAGGGATCATCTGCGCTTCCAGCTGGGAGCCAATTATTGCCAGTTTCGAGCCCTGCCCTTTGGTCTCACTACCGCCCCCAGAGTGTTCACCAAATGCATAGCAGTGGTCATGGCTCACCTGAGGCATCTAGGATTCCAGGTGTTTCCATACTTAGATGATTGGCTTCTTGCCACCACCACCAGGCATCAACTTATTCAGGCCAGGGAGTCCACTCTGCAATCAACTGGTCATTACAATCAACTTAGAAAAATCTGCCTTGTCACCATCGCAGCATATCGTTTTTATCAGGGCAGAACTGGACACCACCACCACCACCACACTAAGGCTTCCAATAGAAAGAGTCTGTCTTCTTCAGCATGTCAGCGTTCTGATATCCAAAGACAGAGCACCAGCATCAGAAGTTCTGAAATTGTTAGGCATGATGGAAGTAGCAATTCTAGCCATACCACTATCTCGTATGCACATGCGGATACTACAGTGGCCATTGTTCACTCAGTGGTCTTACCAAGAGCTTCCCATGTCTCATACGGTAATGATCACAGATTCCTGCAAAAAGGATCTTCAGTGGTGGTTGACCTCACTTCATGTCACGATAGGATGCCCATTTGTGCTTACCCCCCTCCAGTGGCCACAGTGACCATGGATGCTTCCCTGATAGGGTGGGGAAAGATAACCCAAGGCACATGGACCGATCAAGAGACACATCTGCATGTCAATGTCCTGAAGATGAGAGCAGTACTTTTGGCATTGCAGCACTTTCAGGACTCTCTTCCTCTGGGTATGATTGCGATTCAGACAGACAACATGTCGGTGGTCTGGTATTTGAACAAACAAGGAGGAACCAGGTCTTACCCCCTTTGTCGCGAGGCTCTCAGGGTATGGCAGTGGGCTGTTTCCACCCAGCGCTTTTGGTTGGCAACACACATCCTGGGGAAATCCAACGTGATAGACAAGCTGAGCAGGGCACTCATGTTGCCCCATGAGTGGTTCCTCATGAAAGAAATAGCGGACAGGATATTCTGCAGGTGGGGCCAGCCTTGCTGTGACCTTTTTGCCAGTCACATGAACACGAAATGCAGAAGCTACTTTGCCCTGATTTCCCCTCTGGGAGAAGCCCCAAGGGATGCACTTATACACGATTGTCCTCCGGGTTGTTTCTATGCATTTCCACCAATCCCGTTGATACCCAAGGTTCTACAGAAAGCAAAAATCCTGGGAAGGACCATCATTCTAATAGCCCCTCATTGGCCTTGTCAGATTTGGTTCCCCTTCCTTCGACTTCATCTTTTGGAGGACCCTTGGATTCCGGACCCAGTTCCAGAATTTCTCATGCACTGATTCGGGGAACTTCATCCCTCTCTGCAGTCCCTGAAGCTGACAGTTTGACATCATAGCCAGGTTCCACAACCTCTCCAATGAGACAAAACAAATTCTCTTATCCTCTTATAAATCTCTGAAGACTGAAACTTAATGACTATCATGTAGTGAATTCAGTTCTCACTTCTCACTGTAGCTCTCAACCTCTTAGCACAAAAAACCTGGACAAAGCCACTAATGGGGGAATACAAATTCTGTTCACTTCTCACCATAGGCTTAGCTCTCAACTCTTAGCACAAAAAATCTAGACAAAGCTCAGAAATGGTGGTGGCTAGGGACTTTAGGCTCTTTTTACCCTGTTGGTACAAGGTTTGAGCCTGAATACTTCTAGCCACCAGGTGTATTACATGGGGGCATTTTCACACACACACACACAGCACACCCCTTACTTGAGTCCAAAGATTCCCCCAACGATAATTCACATCACTTGATGCTGCTGCTAATAAATTCAAAAGCTTCCCCCTTCCAAATGAAATGAGTGCTATGGCCCGCTCTTGATAAATAAATCCTAAATGAGCAAAATGCTGCTGCTGCTAATAAATCCAATGAGTGCTGCTGTTTTCCATTCGTATTTGCAGCCAGAAATGACGTGAGCTCAAGGAGCTCAATTCCGACTGGCTTACATCCCTGACTGAGCTGACATCATCGCACACGGGATGACGTCAACTCCGACAGTGCGATATTTGAAATAATTAAAAAAAAAAAAAAAATCGGAAATGAAGGGGTACCACTCGGGAATCGTGGCACTCCTTTATTTGGACCCCAAAACTTGGTAAAAAATGAGTAATTCGGTATGGTTGAGAGGCATTGTCACTACTCATTGTCTAAAATGTGTTTGTATAGATTCAGGCTGCTGCCACTTGATCTGTTTTAAGGTTTGCCTAGTTGTGTGTTCAGGACCTCCAGAATGACATTTTGAATTCTCCCTGTGATATAGATGTTTTCAGAAATTCTGCCAGTGCAGAAGTTATCAGCAAGTGTGATGAGAGGAGAAAGCTGATTCAGGGAATCACGCAGAGTTTTCATCCCTCCTTCTCTGAGTTTTCCAAGGGATTCTCTGTTCCGTTGTCTGACTTTGGCAAAAAGCAAAATAAACTATCCTAGCAAAATGCTGGTAAGCAGACATTTAAAAAGTGATTCCAGGGAGATTCCAAAAAGAAAGCAGGACCCCCTCAGAGCAAAGGACAGTGAAAGTCAATCTGACTCTATGAGGGACATTGTACTCCCTCCCACTCTGACAATGCCTTAGTCCTCCTGAAAAGTCTGAATGTCCTTTTCTGTCTATAGGAACAGATTGTTTCAGACAAAGGCATACTGAATGTGATCTACCTAGGCTGCAGATGGCAGTGGGAGGATCTTTCTCCTTTCCAGGTGATTCCTTCTCATCTACTAGACCAAACTCATCTTTTTCCTCCTGTCTTACAACTTATATTATCTCAGGGGTAACAAATGCTGCCCCACAACCTCTGTTAGGTGAACAATTTTGTTCAGAAGTGTTTCTGGTTCCAAAGAAAGAAGATTCTCGAATACCAGTTTTGAATCTTTCCTTTCTGAACCAATTTGTGGTAGTTTCCAAGTTCAAAATGCTTTCACTTCACAACCCATTACCTGTCCTCCTCATTTGCGATTCCTAGTAATGTTAGATTTTAGAGGATGCATATTGTCACATTCCTCTTTATCTCAATTTCAGATCTTAAGATTTTGTGTTTTCTGGATCACATTGACAGTTCTTTTGATTACTCTTTGGGCTATCTACTGCTACAAGAGTGCTGACAAAGTGTCTAGCTCCTGCGATAGTCTATTTATTTATTTTACATTTCTTGACCGGGCTAGTCTAGCTGGATATATGTCCATTTTCAGTAGAGGCCCGGGGAGAAAAACTCCACACACAAAAAAGCACAATATACCAAAGTAGTCATATATGTAAACAAAAAATGAACAACAATAGAAAGTGTCCTAAAAGGACTGGTTACATAAAAATTCCAGAAGACAAAGAAAAATACATAGTCAGTTGAAGCACGTCATAATTATAGAATCAAGGCTATTTTAAATAGTATCATAAAGAGAATAAATAAAGATAAAGTACAAGAGACGAGGAAAGAAGGAGTAGTGGAGAAGTCTAGGAAGTAGAGAAGAAGCAGTAGACAGTAAAGAAAGAAAGGAGATAAAGAAGTGACAAGGAGAGGAGAAGAGAGAGCTGGGAGAAGAAGGTAGTGCAAAGGACGCCAAGCATTGGGCAAAAGGTGGCCTAGGAAGTAGCTTAATTGGTGAGTAGAAAGTAAGAGGAGTGGAGGAAGTAGAGGTAAAGTAAAAGGGGTGGAGAAGAATGTCAGTCTGGTATACTACAGGAACAGAGCCAGTGATTTTGGAAGTAAAGCTTGAGTTTTTGTTTGAAAAGAGGAAGCGATGTGATCAGAGTTATATCACTGGGTAGCAGATTCCATCTTCTACCAGTAGTGTTAGAGAATAAAGAGTCGCCGGCATGGTTGTTAGAATTTATTGATCTAGTCAAGAGTTTACAAGAGGAATGAAGGGAGTTGAGATTATTGTAAGGGATTAAAAGTTGTGAGAGTATAGGGGTATTGTCAGGTTGGTACAGTATTTTGTGGGCAATAGTGAGTTGTGAGAAGATAATTTTGGAGTTCTGGCCAGCCTAAATATTTCAAATTAAGACAGTGATGGATTCGATAGGGATTCCCAGTGGCAAAGCGGGCAATGCTGTTATAGCAAGTAGCTAGTTTGTTAAGGTTAGCTTTCTTAAGGTTGGTGAAAATAGGTGAGGCATAAAAGAGAGTAGATATGAGATGGGAGAGGGCAATTTTAGCTCTAGAAGATGGGGTTAGAAATAG
This sequence comes from Protopterus annectens, assembly GCF_019279795.1. Lineage (NCBI taxonomy): Eukaryota > Metazoa > Chordata > Ceratodontiformes > Protopteridae > Protopterus > Protopterus annectens. The sequence continues at coordinate 648,308,377 of NC_056745.1, read as the reverse complement.
TTTGATGCGGTATAAAGATCCTATTTTTCTGTTGACTAATTTAATGGTATTGTTGATGTGTTGATCAAAAGTGAGTTTATTATCAATGGTTATTCCTAACAGTTTAGTTGTGTCAGGAGAGATGACAGTGGCATTGTTTGAGGAGATAGTGAAGTTTAAAGGGGGGGGGGTCCGAGAGGTAGGGGTGAAGAGAAGAAGTTTAGTTTTTTTGGCATTAAGGAGGAGGTACAGTCTAGTAAACCATGTTTCTACTGTATTGAAGATATTTTGAGTCAGTGAGTGTAGTTCTATAGAATACTTCTAGCCACCAGGTGTATTACATGAACAAATAATGGTAGAGTTGTCTACGTATTGAATACAGGTAGCTTGAGGGATAACTAAGTGAAGATCATTAATGAAGAGGGAGAAGAAAAGCGGACCAAGAATAGAGCCCTGAGGGACTCCAATAGAAATTGGCAATAAAGTAGAAATGTGGTTATCCCATAGAACAGCTTGTTGCCTGTTGCTCAGATATGAACTAAACCATTTAATAGCTAGGCTATCAAATGAGAGGGATTTTAGGATGTTAATTAAAGAAGGGTGATTGACCATGTCGAAAGCTTTAGATAGATCAATAAATAGAGCAGAAGTGAGAAGGTTATTGTTGCGATTCCTGTTGATAGTATCCACAAAGGAGAGAAGGGCAGTGGTGGTACTATGGTGTGGTCTAAAGCCATGCTGGCAATTAGCTATAATGTTATGTATAGAGAGATATTGTACAAGCTGCTGGTGTATACATTTCTCCCACTGCAGGATATCCACATTTTTCCATATTTAGATGACTTGGTTATCTTTGCATAGTCTTTTTTAAAGTGCCAGGAATCTCCAGCACAGGATGGGATTCCAAGAGAACATTCATAAGTCTTATCTGACACCTTCTCACAGGATCGATTTTATGTGATGCCTGCTGGACATCTCAGTACAAAGAGCAATTCTTCTACAGAAAAAAATAAATCTGTATTTAGATCTATTCCTGTAGTTTTCCATTTAGATTTCAGTCTAATTGAGGGACTTCCTTAAAAGTCTGAGTGTTGTGATGCCTTTTGCGAGACTTCTTATGAGAGAAATACAATATGGTATCAGAAATCTCTGTGGTGCTTCTAGCATTCACTCAAACTGACTTTTTAAATTACAGTTTTGGGATTTGGAAAAAGGGAAATCCTGTGGTGGAGACATCAAATTTCTCAGAATGTAGGTCTTCCAATCTCCCATCTTGCTTTGAAACGGTCTTTCCCAACAGACACCTCCGACTTTAAGGGAGCAATGCCAATGGGCATCAAAGTTCATTGTCTTTGGGACAAAAAAGGCAGACCAAAGCACACAAATGTAAACATAAACGTGTTATAAATGCCCTCAACTCTCTGAATCATCTATGGTCCCCAGGACCTCTTCAAGTGTTGAAAGATAATACCACAGTGATGTGGTACACACATGAGCAAGGGAGAAAATGGATTTATCCCCTGTGCAGACGAGCCATTTTAGCACGTGATACAACTCGAATGCATAGTCTCACTCTGCAGGCACCTTACATTCCAGCAGAGCAAGCTGAGCAGGACAAGGCCAGACCCTCATGAATGGAAATTGAATCAGAGGGTATTCCAAGAATTGATCCATGGCAAACCACTTAAGTAGATCTACGTGCCTCTTCGCTAAACAATCAGCTAGCAAATTTATGTTTCAGGACTGCTTCCCAGATGACCTGGAAGACAGTTGCCTTTTTCTTTTTCTTTGAAAGCAGTGTTCCTGTATGTCTTTCTGTTGATATCAGGGATACTTTTGAAGATTCCATAGGTCTCCCCAAAGATCACTGTGGCAGCTCCCTTCTGACCCAGGCAAAAATGGTTATCCCTTCTTTTGGAACTGGCCAAGGGTTATTACCACAAGCAGCTTCACAAACTGGATTTACTCACACAAGCTCAGGAGTGTTTGATACCACTAGCATAGCTAAAGTGGGGAGAGATGAGCAACTGCCGTGGGTGCAGAGTGCTGGGAGTGTGATCAGTTAATCCCAATCTCTCTGTCTCTCTCTCTCTCTGTCTAATGCAGTACTGGCTTTTAAAGGCTGGTATTGCATTTAAGGTTAAACCTGAGCACTGTATCACTTCGTCTGTGGTCTTAACTGTAGCAACTGCTTGCTACAGTTTAAAAGTAAAAAAAAAAAAAATGTTTTTTTAAACAAACATCTGAAAACTTGTTGCAGTAGCGCTGTCTGCAGGCAGGGTATAATGTAAAGCAATAGTTTACTATGTTTGCAGCAAGCTGTTTGCTAAAGTTTAAAAACAAGATTTTTTTTAAACTAAAACAGAAGTCCGTATTGCTCCATGGTGGCACAGTATAAACTGTAGCAACTGTTTATTACATTTGTAGCAAGCAGTTTGCTGCAGTTTAATATGAAGATATTTTTTTTTATTAAACTAAAACATGAGCACTGTAGTACTCCATGCATGAAGGCAGGGTATGAACTGTAGTAATGAACAGTTTGCTACAGTTTAAAAGTAGTAGTTATTATTTTTTCAAAATAAAATATGTTGAAGAGGATCTTGGGCAGGGCACAGAAATGGAATCTAAATGGTTGGGTGTCATGCATCTAGCCATCTGATTGGTGTAGCAGTAGAACAGTAGAAGCAATGCCCATTGGAAGAGCTGTGGGGGGTGCATAGATCTAACTGTAATAAACCAGTCGCTTACAATGTAGTGATTGGCTTATTACAGCAAAGTTCTTTTCTTTTTTTGCTCTTCATTTGAAGAGCTCGGGGATGGGGTACTGGTTCATAGTACCAGCCCAGGGTACTGGATGAGAAAGCTATGCTTCTGATTGATGCATCCTAACCCAAAATAACTACAACTGCCTTACCTGCATGATATAGTTTTAATACCTTTTTGCCACCTTTTTTTCTGAAGACATGCATCAAGTATTAATGAAAGCAAGAAAGCCTTCTACTAGAAAATTATATGTTGGCAAATGGAAACTGTTTTCTAGTTGGTGCCAGCAAAAGAACTAGTATCCATTCAGGGCAGTTTTTTGTCTATTTTACAGTATGTGAGTGATTTACTAAACTATGGTCTGTTCTGCAGCTCAATCAAGGTTCATTTCTTGGCAATTTCAGTGTCTGCCTATGTATCCCTGTCTTTCAGTGCAGCAGTCTACCTTTCAACCTTTTGGAGCAAAAAATCTGGACAAAGCCTTAAATGATGGGGGGACAAATAGGGATAGATTGTAAATATTGCTCTTACAAACTAAGAAAGTTGATAGAATAATAGGTTTTGCATTAGCATGAATTTTCTGAAGGATGTGGAGTCTTAACCTCAAATGTTTGTCATTATTTAATGACTTCAGTCCTCAGCTATTTGCCAGAAAAGTACATATTTTAGGAGGAACACACCAAAAATAGAATGAACAGTGAGATAGAACAACTTTGCATTAGCCTTTCAGATTCAAGAACCAATAAGTTTGTTTGGATACAGCTAAACCTAGAGACCTTGGATGAAAAGGAACAATTAATTTATCAGATTTTCTAATGGACTTAGTCTTACCAAATAAAATCCGAGTTGTCTATGCACATCCAAAGTATGCAGCATCCTCTCACTGGCAGATTGTGGAGAGGGGAAAAAATAGGCAAATGAATAGACTGGTTAAGTGGCAACTCATTAACCAGCTTGAGCATAAAAATGAAATTATGTACTCACCATAATGTTCCATGTGAGTTGTTCTTCTCATCTTCATTCTTATTGATGGGGTTCAGAGTTGATCCTCGGCTTCGACTCGGCCAAAATCCAAAAGCTCGAGATCTTCAACCAGCCCACAGCCTATTCCCTATCCCATGATACACTGGTGCTTCCCTCAGATCTTGTTTGCTGCCCACTAATGTAAGTGGAGAAAAAATTTTAATAGTAATCTCGGTCCCCAAGAAAAAACTGGAAGGGGGTTAAGGAGGGTGGGACTTAAGAATAAAGGCGAGAAGAACAACTCACATGAAACATTATGGTGAGTACATAACTTCTTTATGTGAAGTTGTTCTATCTCTCCTTCATTCTTGCTGATGGGTTAGCATCCCAAGCACCATTTTTCTCGGGTGGCTCACGGTAGTATATTCCTCAGGACAGTGAAATCAAAGGAGGCCCTGTCCACTTTGTGATGAGTGATGAACGTATGAGGCCTGGAGCATGCGGCTGCTGCACAAATGGAATCTATTGGTAGTTTGGCCAAAAAGGCTGAAGATTTGGATACAGCTCTAGTTGAGCGGGCCTTTATTTTTGATGTAATGGCATATGGACAGAACTGTATGTAAAGGAAATGCAATCTGATAACCATTTTGGTAAGGTGTTTTTTTTACCACTGGAGCACCTTTCTTTGAATCTGAAAATGAAACAAAGAGCTGTTCTGATTTTCTAAAATCTTTGGTCCTGTGCAACTAGAATCAAAGCTGCCTGTGGACATCAAGCTTGTGCAGCATATGTTCTGTCTTATTAGTATATTTAGGGAAAAAAAACAGGTAATTCTATAGTCTGAGATTTGTCTCTGAACAAACCTTAGGTAGAAATGATGGATTTGTCCTAAGTGAAACTCCTGTCATTATGAAAAATTAAATATGGGGTTTTAATGGACAAGGCCTGTAACTCTGAAACTCTCCGAGTAGAAGTAATAGCTACTAGAAATATGGTTTTCCATAATAGATATTTCAGGTCACAACAGGAGGCTAGTTCAAATGGGAGTATGATGATCCATGAAAGAACAAAATTTAGATTCCATGGCGTTGCTGGAGATTTAACTGGTGGTCTCAAATAGTACCCTTGAGAAAGGCTTTAAAGAGTCTATGAGACATGATATTAGACCCCTGATCACCAAGATGAAAGTTAGATATTGCTGCCAATTGAAACCTAATGTTTGCTGCAGCTGCCCCCTCATTGAAAGGTTTAGTCAAAAACTCTAAAATGTATGAAACTGAAGCCAGATACGGGTCAATATTCTTTTGGGATGCCCATATCAAAAACTTTTTCCAATTACTAAGGTATAACTTCCTGGTAGATGGTTTATGAGAGGATGCTAGAATATGCTGAGCTGCAGCTGACAGATTCTGAAACCTGGCTATATTTAGAATTGGGGCAGCCAAGCTGTCAATTTGAGGGACTGAACTGCATTCCAATAGATGAGGCTGGAGAAAGGAGAACGAAATTTGATGATGCCACTAAGGGGCTATTAGAATGATGGTCCTTCCCAGAGCTTTGGCTTTCTGTAAAACTTTGGTTATCAGTGGAAAGGCATAAAGGAGACCCAGGGCCAATTGCGAACAAGTGTGTCCTTTGGGGAATCTCCCGTAGGGGGATTAGGGCAAAATAGCTGCTGCATTTTGTGTTTGTTGGAGTTGCAAAGAGATCGCAGCAAGGCTGGCCCCATCTGCGTAATATCCTTTCCGCTACTTCTTTCTTCAGGGACCACTCATGAGGCAATAGAATTGCTCTGCTCAGTTTGTCTGCTCTCGCACTGGACCTCCATGAGATGTGCATTGCTACCAGAAAGCACTGGGTGGAAGTCGCCCACTGCCATATTCTCAGGGCCTCTCGACATAGGGGGTAAGATCTGGTTCCTCCTTGTTTATGTACCAGACCACTGACATGTTGTCCATCTGAACTGCAATAGTCCCTAGAGGAAGAGAGTCTTAAAAGGACTGCAATGCAATGCTAGAAGTACCGCTCTCATCTCTAGGACATTGATATACAGATGAGCCTTATGTTCCTTCCATGTGCCTTGGGCTGCTCTTCCCTGATAATGCCCCCCCTCACCCTATCAGGGAGGCGTCTGTGGCCATAGTGGGAATAGGAGCGGGTAGGACAAAGGGGCAACCTATTGTTACTTGATGAAATGTCAGCCACCACCGAAGGTCATTCTTGCATGAGTTCATTATTACAGTTTGATGCGACATTGGAAGTTCTTGAAAGGACCATTGCATGAACAGGAGCCATTGCTGTATACGCATATGCATTCGACCTAAAAGAATCGCAATGATTGCTGCCGCCATTGTCCTCAACAATTTGAGCACCATTGAAGTTGGCCCTTTTTCTTTTGAGACAAGGTTCAGGACCGGTTTTCGTAGAACACAAACTCTTTCTGGTGGAAGTTTTAAGGTCATGGTAGTGGTATCTAGATCTGCTCCAATAAAAATGGTATGTTTCGATGGTGACAAAGCAGATTTTTCTGAATTTATGGTAATCTCCAACTGACGGCAGAGGTTCAAAGTTGTGTCCCTTGCTTGTATGAGTTGATGCCTAGTGGTGGGATTGAGGAGCCAGTTGTCTAGGTATGGAAACACCTAGAATCCTAAACGTCTCAGGTGAGCCATGACTACTGCCATGCATTTGGTGAACACTCTGGAGGCTGTAGTGAGACCAAAGAGTAGAGTTCAAAACTGGTAGTGACTGGCCCCCAGCTAAAAGCGCAGATGATCTCTGGATGGTCTGGCCATTTTGATGTGGTAGTACGCATCCTGGAGATCTATTGAGCACATCCAACTGTCTTTTCTTAGAAAAGGAAGTATTGACTGTAGCGTGACCATCTGGAACTTTGTCTTTTTGACAGATGTGGTCAGTCTGCTGAGATTCAAAATGGGTCTCCAGTCCCCTGTTTTCTCTGGAAATAAAAAGAACTGTGAGTAAGTCTGAGATCCTCTCTGGTCCGCTGGGACTGGTTGGATGACTTTTTTTTTACAAGCAATCTTTGAATCAAACCTTTGTACACTGTGACTGGGTGGAATGTCCAGGATTTTTCTTATAGGGGGCAGGGGGGCAAAGGGAATAAAGTATCCTCTGGATATGATGCTTTGTAATGAGCGGTCTTTTATTTTTAGCCAGGCATCTGAGTACAAAGATAAGCGTCCCCCAACTGCCTCCAGAGGTAGACAGGCAGGCCCTCCTTTCAGGAGTGCTGGATAGGGGTTCCCAAAGAACTGATCTCTGTCACCCTGGTTCTACGGACCCCCTCTGCTGCATGGATGGCGTCTTCCATTATTGCCCCTCCTCTGCCTCTGGAGTGGGTTCACCACGAGTGTCCTGAAAGGCTCCTTGAGTTTTACAGAATCACATCTTTCCTCCTTTCTGACCTTTGTGGCAAGGTCTGGTATGTGTGGAAAAATGGACTCTGATGGCAGACAGTGTCTTTCCATCTTGTTCACTCCTAAGTGTTTCTTTCACTTTGGGTCCAAATAGGGGCGAGCCATCAAAAGGGGTGTTGATAAAGGATGACTTAAAGGGCTCCGCAAATGGGCATAAGCACATCCAGGAATGTCTCCTAAGAGCTATTCCTGAAGCTGCTGCTCTACTCGCTCCATCAGCTGCATACGAGACCAGACACATGGAAGAGTTTACTATGGAACTAAGAGAAGAGAGCTGGGAGGGTACTTTATCGGATACCCCTGCAGCTACTGAACCCTGTAGAGTATCTCCCAGCTCTTTTAGAAGATCTATTTGCAATCTAGTAAAATGCGTGAGATAGTTCAGCGATTGGAGGCCAAAGGTCGCTGAACTAAACATATGCTTTCCATATCTGTCCATGATCTTAGAATCCTTGTTAGGAGGATGGACAGATGTAGAAGTTTCTGACAATTCCTTCTTCGTGGCTGCTGCCACCACCATGGCATCAACAGGTACTCCTTTGGTTAGAAAGGCTTTTTCCTGGAAGGAAGTTATAAATTTATTAGGCTTCCGAGGAACAGGTTCCATCACATCTGGGGACTCCTATGCCTTACGAGAGACCAGTTCCATCAGCTCATCAAAAGGCGGAGACACCCAAGTGGCTGAGGGCTAAGACACAAAAGCCTTCAGGAAGGCTGACTCATCATCAGTAGAGTTAATGGGCTTCCAGCCACCCCTCTGTTTAAGAATTTCCAAGATATCTGCGAAGGCGATATCCTCCAAGAAGGACCGTGGGGACCCTTCTGACTCATCTAAGTCAGTGTCTGAAGTGATGGATTCCTGCGGGGAATCCATAAGCTTCCTCTTGTATAACCTCTTCCTGGGAACCTCATCAGTCGGGGCTTCTGATGAGGTGTCGGAAGAGCAGGGTTCACCCTGAGGCTCTGAGTTTCTACGCTTTAGTGAGATCTGTGAAGCAGAGGCAGACACAGGTGCTTTAGGGGAGGAGGTTACTGGTCCTGATGATGTGACGTCCTGAGGGGACAATACTCTCCTCATGGCATCGAAAGACCCCCCCCTGGCTCCGATGAGAAGGAACCTCTGAAACCGAAGAGGCAGCTGACTCCCTCTGCACAGAAGCGGTGGGGTCCGAGCCCGATGTAGGTGCTGAACTCACCCGGGTCGAAGCCTCTAGAGGTAAAGTTGGAACTGAAAAGTTGGTACAACTATCCTCTCTGGACCCGACTGGCAAGTGTTGGCTCCTAGACTCCATGGTCGGCACAGAGGATGTCTGAGCTGTCAGAACTGACAAGCCTGGAACAGGTATCGGCCCCGACGGTTCCACGATCATCAGCTCCAAACACTCTGGCTCCAAAACTTCGAGTTGGGTTGGAGAAGGAACAGAAGAAGCAGGAAGGGTTTTGGGTGGTTCTGAAGCCCCGAGGACCAGCCCCAACAAAAGTTTGGCCAGCTGTCTGCAGAAGCCACTGCACCACACAATCCATGTCTGAAAGCCTTGAGGACTGAGAAGAGGCAGATGATGCCAATGAAAGGAGGATAGGCGACTTGAGGGTAGGAGATACCGGCTCCTACCAACAACCGTCTGTTCCAAAACTTGTGGAGCCAACACAGATGCTTTACCTGTCACTTTAGAGGTCGATGAACCTTTCTTCGGCTCTGATCTAGAAGTAGTTTTAAAAGAAGTTTTTGAAGATTTTGACATCTTGTCCTGGGTATTGTCTTTGTCCAGTGATTCTTGAAAGGAAGATTTTACTAGACCTCTAGCAATCAACTTACTCTTCCTTTCATGCAACACTCTACTGCTAAAAGAATGGCATATGGAACAGTCATCTTGCAGGTGAACCTCACCTAAGCAATAAACACATTCTGAGTGTCCATCAGTTATGGACATCTTTTGTCCACATTTAGGACAGTTCTTAAATCCAGACTTTGATTTCTTTTGCTGAGACATGCGACAAAGAAGAAACAATCCACATAGCAAAAAACTAAATGCATTTTGGTGAGAACACTACCAAAATACGTATATATTGATGACCAAAAAAAAAAAAAAAAATACAAGCTTTAACAATCTATAACTAAAGCACACATACACACAATGGGAAAGTTATAAAGCCTTCTAATTTAAACAGGCAATATGAACCCTTTAAAGCAAAATTCAGCCCCAAGAATAAAACGGGCTCAAAGGAAATAAATTAGCCTCTAAGTTTAGGCTACCAAGAAAAAACAGAGCAAATAACTATGAAATATATATATATATATATATATATGTATAAAAATATCTAAAGCACACACTAAATAGGGAAAGGAATTTTTAACTAGGCCACACAATGAAGAAAAGTTCCTATAAACTATGGAGTGCAAAAGCACTATGGATAATTCTCCTGTATCAAACTAACTAATCTAAAATACTACTAGCTAATTTTGAAAGAAAAAAAATTAACAATAAATATATAACAAGAAAAATACTTAAATTTCTCTGGCCAGAGCTGGTGAAATGCACGATCTGTTGCAGCGGCAAATGAGATCCGAGGGAAGCACCAGTGCATCATGGGATAGGGAATAGGCCAGCCACGAGCTGGTTGAAGACTTTGAGCTTTTGCATTTAGGCCAAGTCGGAGCCGAGGATCGGCTCCAAACCCCATCAGTAAGAATGAAGGCAAAATAGAACAACTTCACATAGAAGGATTAGTATGTAAGAACACCCTGTCCTTAAGAAATATCAAAAAAGGAGAACAAGAAAGGTGAACAGGCCACAAGGACTTGAAGTTCAGACACCTGTCTAGCAGAAGTAAAGGTCAACAAAAAAACAGTTTTCCAAGAATAATGCTGCAAGGAAGCTGAAGCACTAGGCTCAAAGGGAGCCGGAGTCAACTTCTTTAAAACAAAATTAAGATCCCAGGGAGGAGGAACAGGCTTTCTGGGAGGTCTAATATTAAGGACACCTTTACGAAATTGTTTAGTCTCAAATCTAGAAGCTGAATGAGGAGATAAAGGCAGACAAGCAGAGATAGCTGACAAGTGGGCCTTAATAGAAGAATAGGTCAAACCAGCATTCAGCAATTCTCACAAATAAGAGAAAACCAACATCCGCACTAAGTGGGTCCAGGTTACGAGAGAGACACCAAGAAGAAAACTTCTGCCATTTGGAAAGGATTTCCTAGAAGTGAGCTTTATGGCTTCCTGCAGGACCCCTCAGCACATCCTCAGGAAAAAAAGGTGTCTTTGTGGAATCAAAATCCTATCACTCACAATGTCAGTTGAAAAGTGGACAGCTGGGGATGGATGAGAGATCCCTTGTCTTGTGTGACCAGATTCATCCTGTGAGGTAACTTGTGATGACCGCCATGGTTAAATTTAGATGAAGAGGGAACCAACGCTGTCATGGTCAAAAGGGAATCACCAACAAGGAGCATCCTGTTGAATTCTGAAAATGACTTTTGGAATGAGAGAAAGGGAGGAAATGCATAAAGAAACATCCCCTTCCAAGAAAAGGAGATTGTGTATACCTTCCACACCAGAGGACCTGGGACTCTAGCACAAAATAGAGGAAGTTGTCTGTTCAGAGGGGAGGCAAATACATCTACTTGAGGAGTACCCCACTGGTGGATAATGTTCAGAAACACATCCCTCTGAAGCATCCATTCATGAGACTGAGTTAAGGACCTGCTCAGTGTGTCTGCCACAATATTTTGACCTGAAGGGATGTAAACTGTCTGAAGAGTCACTTGAAACTAGACAGCAAGATGCCAAACAGACATACTAACCAGCAAAGAAGGTAAGATCTTGTTCTTCCCTGTTTATATACCACATCACTGTGGTATTGTCTGTGAATATCTTGAGAGGCCCTGGACAGAAGAGAGGATTAAAAGCCTGAAGAGTCAGCATAAAAGCTCGCATTTCTTTGACATTGATGTGCGCCTTCTGCTGAAGAGATGACCACACCTCCTGTACCTTTAGGAAGCCAAAAGCTGTTCCCTATCCCACTTCTGAAGCATTTGTGAACAGTTCCTGACAGGCTTGAGGGGGATGAAAAGGCAGCCCTGGATTTGCAGACAACTGCTGGATCCACCCACAATGTTTTTCCTTGAGACAAGGAAGAAGAGGAACTACAAAGTCTAGAGGATGTGCATGTTGAAGCCACGCTGACTTCAGAAACCACTGAAACTTTCTCATGTGGAGTTTGGCCAGAGGGAGCATAGGAATGGTGAATGCCACAAAACCCAGAGTTCAGAAACTCCCTGGCCATAATGGTGGCCAGAGGAAGAACAGTTTGAAAGAAGAAAATGAGAGTTACAGCCTTTGGAGGAGGTAGGGGTGCCAGTATAGGCACTATTTGAATCCTGTAACCTAGAAAAACATGATCCTGAGAAGGAGTCAGAAAAGGCTTTTTGAAGTTTATTGAACTACAGGCTCTGAAGAAGGGAAATGGCAAAATGAAGATTTTGCAAAAGGATCTCTGGAGAGGATGTCTGAATCAGCAGGTCATCTAAGGAAGGAAATATCTGAATGCCCTGAAACCTGCAAAAAGCAATCAAAGGAGCATGGCATTTGGTGACTACCCTTGGGACAGTAGAAAGGCCAAAGGGCAAAGTAGAGAACTGAAAATGCAAGGAAGCAACAAAGAAATGCAAAAATTTACTGAAAAGAGGACAGATCAGAATATGGAGATACGCATCCTTGAGACCCAGAAACACCATATAGACCTGAGGGAGCAGAAGAAGAAAGTGTCTGAAGGGACAACATCTGGTGGGCACCCTCAGAAAAGTGTTTAGATGACGGGTCTAGAATTGGTCTCCAAGTACCCTCTTTTCTGCACACTAGAAACATTCTGGAGTAACCCTCCACCTTTCTGACAGAGGTATCTTTTCAACAGTACCCAGAGTCAAAAGGTCTCGAGGAACTTCTGGGAAAAAAAGTTGTTGTTCCTGAGGAGGTTGAGGAATGCCCATAAAAGGGGGAGGGGATTTCCATACCATAAAGTACCCCTGGTGAATAATGGACAGACGTCCAACAAAGAAACAAAAACTCTGCAATGTTGAATTCTTTAATAAAATTCATAAAAGTAGAGCTATAGATAAAACCTTCATCAGTACATAAAGTTCCTTTCAAGACCACAGTGTAAATACGATGACGCAATCACATGACATCATACAGCCAATTAAAAATTACAACTAATATAATTACTGGATTATATAGCATCAAAATAACCACTTATCAAACACATTTGTTTACGTTTGAGAACTTTTTTCAAAGTGGGCATTTTACTAGTGCCTGGTAATTGATCTGCTTTTAAACTCAAAATCCATTCATATTCCTTAAGTTCCAACCTGTTATTTAAATTCCCACACCTAATATTCTTAGCAAGTGTCTCCACTACTCTAAATGCAAAATAATGCCCATTACCATTATCCTTCTGGTGTTTAGCCAAATAATTATTTATAATGCCCTTCTCATTTCTGATTTATGTTCTGTTATTTGTTCTTTCAGTTTTCAAATAGATTTTCCTATATAAAAACATTTTTTACATGTTGCTAACTATATAATATTGATAGAATTACAAGTAGCAGAACAAAAACATTTATAATATTTCCCCAAAACAGGATGTTTAAAACAGCTCTCAGAATTTATTAGTTCACAACATGAGCAGTTATGACAGGGAACAGTTCCCATCTTAGTAAAAGATTTAACCTGCTTGTGGTGAACCATATTCTTATAACAGGCATTTTTTTCAAACTTGCACGGTTTCTAAAGAAAAACTTGGGGGTATTACCAACATACTGTTCTAATTCAGGTAGCGATTTTAAAATGCACCAATTGACTCTAACAATTCTCTTTACTTCTTCACTGCATCTACTGTAAGTAGTTATATAACAAAATATTATCCTGCTCAGAATTCAATTTCTTATTATTACTATAATTAGAACTAGTTTTAAAATAAAGTTGTGCTTTTCCACTTCTATTAATAACTTCATTATAGGAAGACACTAATATACGTTTAGTATATCCTCTAGCTCTAAATTCTTCAGTTATCTTCATCATCTGCATCTGGTTAAGATATTTGTCATACTCAGTATTTAATTTACTAGTTTGTAAATATTCTCCATTTACAATTCCCTTAAATATATGCTGGGCATGCATACTTCCTCTGTGCAATTATTTATTCTTATGAATAGGTTTCTTATATACACTTGTGTGTATACCCTGCTCATCATACAAGAGTTCAATATCCCAAAAAATGTATTTCAACCTTAGAAAAGGTCATTTTAAATTTTCAAAAATCAGTAGTTGTATTGAGAAATTTAAATTAAAACAATTCTGCCTTGTCACCCTCCCATATGAAAAAAAGACATCAACAAATCATTTAAAGAAACTCCCTTTTGATTTATAGAATTCAAGACCATTATATACATAAAGATTCTCCAATTTATTCACTGTAAGGTTTGAATAGGTGTTAGAGATGGGAGTGCCCATCGCGACACCCGCAATTTGATGGTAAAACTGATGGTCATAAATAAAAACATTATTCTCAAGGAAGTCGTAGAAGTTCACAAACAGTCTCAATTTCCCTTCCAGCCTTTCTGCCACATTGACATAACAATTCCCTAATGGCGGAAACAGCATATTCATTTGGAATTCCAGGAAATAAAGATGTTGTGTCAAGTGTCACAAAGATAAAGTCATCACAACTCTTTTCATCAAACTAAACATGTAACTGAAATCCCCTGTGTCCTTAATAAAACTTTTAACATAAATTAAATATTTACTTAAAGCATCCTGGAGATAAAATGATAAAGGCTCAGTTGCCCATCCCATTCCTGAGACAATAGGCCTCATTGGGGGATCATGTAAACATTTAGGTAAATTAGGCAAACCATACAGGACAGGGGTCACAGAAGAAGAAACAGTAAAATAATTAAATAAATCCAGTGCGATATCATTCATAGTTTGTAACTCATAAATTGACATATTTATATTTTGTACACATTTGAATGCACCTAAACTTGTGAACTCTTTAAAGGCAGATGCATCATCCATATTTTGTATAGCTAGAATGCAATTATCGTGATCCATTATGATCATACCCCCATTATCAGTTTCTTTTATAACAATTTCAGTATTATTTAGCAATTTCTGCAATGCATCCTGTGCATCTTTATTTAAATTGTAAAATTTCTTAAAAGAAGCTTTCTCAAACCCTCTCCATATTTGCTGTTCACATATATCATTAAATGCAGTGATAATGGGATGGATTTATTACAATTATCAGATGCCATCGGTAACGCATTTCTAAACGTGTATTTCAAACTCAAGTTACACGTAAAGAGCTTAAGATCTGTTAAGGCATTAACTAGTGTATCTGTCCTGGAAGAAATTAACTTCATACCTTTCGATAATAGTGCAATGTCTGCTTTAATCAACTGAATACTAAACAAACTGACAGAGTCCATCTTTAACGCAGTTGTTGCATGGTCTTGCTGCATGTCTGTGGACCACCATGGGCACTTTTTTCTTTTTCTTCCTTGCGACCTTCCTCTGGAATGCCCATGTTTGTTGGAGGGAATCTCCTCCAGTAACTTCAGATGAATGACTGATGGAACCTTCTGAAAATCCACCAATCTTTTTCCAACATCAAGTTATTCATCAATGTTTGTAGAAGTTGCGGAAGATGTCAATGGGAAATTTAATTCAATATTTGCAGGAGAAACTGGATTTAAAGGAATATAATCATATATAATTGGTGTATTGGAGACAGATGGCACAACTATAGGTATTAAAATGTCATCAATCTCATACATAAAGCTATTGTTGTTCTGCGATATTAGTTTCTTACATGTATTCTTTGGCCAAGAAAAAATATGTCCCATTTGGAAATCCCTGATGTCTCTTTCTAATTTACACTTTTTAGCTAAATTAAGTTGTTGATCATAGGCAGATAAATGTTCTAACATGGAATTATAGACTGAAGTATAACTGGCAAATTTGAGATGATATTCTCCATTTCTGCAATCTCACCTTGTAAATTTTGTTCCACTTTATTAAAGTAATCATTCATTAAAGATATGCAGTCAAGACTGAGCTTTAGATTAAGCTCCTGCCACTTCTTAAGTAAATCCGGGTAAGTGTTCTTAAAAGAGGGTATTTTCAAAATGTGTAACCCCCATGGAACAGCATTCAGCTCTACATAGTAGTGATGAATCTGCTGGAAGGATATGCCCACTCCCACTTACCCACACTCACAGGTGTACTGCTGAATGTGAAGCTACATTAACACTTCAGCATATTTTATTCTTATGAGTGTAATAGATCCCTGGAAAAGACTGAAAAGCCCATAACTATAAAATTAGATGCTGTGACTCAGGTTAAGTTTTTAGAATTCAGTCACCTTGTCTTTCTATCCAGGAACATTTTACCTCACTGATTGTTTATGGTGGTAAACAATCTGTGGGGTTTCTTCCCACTCTGTTCCCCTGCCCTTCCCCCATATCCCACCCTCCCCAGCACCTCTACTCATATCCCAAGCAAACCATTCCCCCTCATTTCTCTGATACAATTATATACAACTCTACCTTGTCCACACCCAGATTTCATTCACACCTTACCTACTTTTATTTCACCAAAGTTATCTGCTTCCCTTACATCCATCAGCTTGAATTCTCATCCCCCCTACTATAATTCTTTGCATCTGGCTCTATTTTACCATCACAATAACATCACCCCCTCAAACTGTCTTACATTAACTCCAGGCTTACCACCTTCTCTTCTATTATACACATAAACTAACATTGCACCTTAATTGTACTACTGACCAGTCATCTCCCCCACCGCTCATCACAAACCACAGAGCAAAACACCTAATCACATTGTTAAAGCCCACCCTGAAATCAAAACATTTCCAATCTTACCTTCAGCTTCACACATGTCACAAGATAACAATCTCTGTTCATACCTGATACTACATTCTAACACATAAATACCACTTAGTATTTTAAACCCACTATCACAGGTGACATGCTTCTCCTAACCTGCCTAGCTTCTTTAATCTTAATTCTCAACCCCACTACAGCTATATCCTCTCTTACCCCCACACATCAATAGCTTCCTCCATCACCCCAATAAACAACACAGCTTCTCACATATCTCCTCTCCGCTTTTCTCTTATACCCTCCCATATTTTTCAAGCCACAAATTGGCCTCCTCACCTCCTATGAAACCACACTTGACACCAGTATCATCATCTAGATATTAAAAACACTTCTCATGGTACTCCTTCCTCATTACCTACCTACTCAAAAGTGGCGACATACATCCTAACCCTGGCCCACACTCTAATCCTACAAAAAGAGTAACCACAAAAATGGAAACATACTTGCACTGAACCTTACAAGTATATGTAATAAAATAGCCCCATTGCATGCCTGGACTGATCAAAATAAACCTGACATACTAGCCCTTACAGAAACATGACTGGTATAAAAGACTCAGAAATAATACTTCCACACTTTGCAATAACCAGAAGAGCTAAATCTAAAAAAGGGGGGAGGGATAGCCCTTCTGTATCCCTCTATGCTTAATATCACACCTTACACTAGTAATACACCCACCTTTTCAAATGCTGAGGTATCAATCTCTTTTTTGAACCTCAACATATCAAAAATAATTTGCATAATGGTAATATATATCCCACCAGGTAACAATATACCAGTGTTGGAAAATATTTTATCCTGGACATCCCAAACAATAAATCTCAAAACAATAATCTTAGGAGACATAAATATAGATTGGCAAACCATAGCTTCCAACTCCCCCACAAATAGTATAAATCTGTGTTTTTCCTCAGCTCAATCAATAGTCCAACAAGATACAGCAAAGATCTCACCTGCCAAACAACCCTATACTGGATAAGAGTACATTCTGTAAAATCAGTTGGGAACTCAACTAATTTTTGGCTGCATAAATTCAACCATCTCCTACATGAAATAGACTGGGCACCCCTTAAACAACTACACCTTAATGATTCTGTACTATACTTTAATAATACCTTTCTTCACATACTTAATACCCTAGCTCCCATTCATATGAAAAGAATAAAAAAGAACTCCGCTCCATGTCTCTCTAAGGAATGTAAATACCTGATGAAGCAAAGGGACCTAGCCTGGATAACCTGGAAACACAACAAAAATGAACAAAATCATGTTAATTTCAAAACACTATGTAACAAAGTGACAAAACTAATCAACAGAAATAAGAAGTCATATTATTCCCAGTTTCAACTCCAAAATAAAATCAACCCAAATAAATTGTGGCACTCAATATCTTCTCTACTTAACCCTGGAACAAATAGAAACCACATCCTATCACCTGATACCCCTCATCACAAATAACTGAAAACTTTAACAAGCACTTCATAAAATCAATATCAGACCTATTTACTAACACCTCTAATGCTGGACCTCCCCACCCTTCAACCTACTCAGACACCAACCCCAGACCATCAACTACTTCTAACCCTATCATTAATTACCCCTACTCATCAAAATGTCATACAAACCCCATTTGCACTTCAACCCTTAACTACTGGTACCATTAAGAAACTGCTACATAAACTGAAACCCTGCTCTACCTTAGCTAATAATCTTCCACCACACTACCTCAAACGGGCTGCTAATTCAATCACCTACCCAATCAGTATCCTTATAAACAGGTCTTTATCTGAACCAGATGTACCTACCATATGGAAACAATCTCACATCACCCCCATCCACAAAGGAGGCGACTCCTTTGATCTATCCAATTTTTGTCCTATATCCATCTTGTCACCCATATCCAAAATTCTGGAGAGGGATATCCATCAGCAGGTAATGCAATATCTATTGCAAAAGAATCTAACCAAAACCCAACATGGCTTTCGACCTAGCCACAGCACAGATACAGCTCTATTATCTTTTACAGACACTGTAAACAAGGCCAGCAATGTATGATGCTATACTGCCTCAGCATTCCTTGATCTCTCCAAGGCCTTTGACACCCCTTAATATTAAACACACTGTCTAACTTAGGCTTCTCACACAACACAGTAAAATGGTTTCAGAGCTACCTCAAGGACTGTAAACAAGCAGTGAAATGGTCCATTGAACTCTCACCTTTTCTCCACAACCCTACTGGAGTCCCTCAAGGCTCCATCCTAGGACCTCTACTCCAACATTTTCACAAAAATCCTTCACACTGCCTCTCACCCTGGGACCCTCATTCAGTACTCTGATGATTCCACCATAATCTGTACTCCTCAATAACTACCAGAACTGCTTTCAAAAACTCAACAGTCCTTTACTGCAGTCACATCCTGGATAAGAAATGGCCAACTCTTTCTTAATTCAAAGAAGACAAAACTAGTACCCTTTCATCCCAAGAACACCTCCCCTGTCGCTGATCATTTTAACATCCTTGCATCTAAACACTATCATAGAAACAGTGCAGGAACTACTACCCTTTCATCCCAAGAACACCTCCCCATGTCACTGATCATTTTAACATCCTTGCATCTAAGAACACTGTCATAGAAACAGTGCAGGAAACCAAGACTTTTAGGAGTTATTGTCAAACTTTCATTCGACCCCCATATACAGCAAAATATAAAGAAAACACGTCAAAAGCTGGGACTCATATAGAATCAAACATTTCTTTACTGCAGCAACCAAAACTACCCTTGCAAAAAACATTTTTACTTCCCTCCCTTCTTTATGGTGGCCCTATCCTAACAAACTTATACACTTCTACTATAAGCAAGATGGAACAGTGCTACAACAAAGTTGCTACTTTTGCCACAAACACTACATATAACACACCACTGTAAATAACTCCTAGAACTAAACTGGCTTGAACTCCCCAACCAACTTGCCTTTATTCAGCTATCCACATTGCACAACCTTATTTTTCAAGCCTACTGCCTGCCCTACACTAGCCAATCTATTCACACCAAATCAATCCCTAAGAGCAGAAGACAAAAATCTCTTGGCTATCTCAAAACCCACAAGAAAACCAGGTCACTCTCTGTATTCATACTCTGTCAATATACTTTGGAATTCACTACCTCTAGCCATCAGGTCTATTCCTGGCCTAACCCAGTTCAAAGCCTTTTTAAAAAATCATCTCAAAAAGACATGGCTCTTTTCCTGCAAAAAGCCTGCCTGATGCTCAGCACTTTCTCTTCTGCCATATTAGCATCATCCTTCTCTTCTGTCACATTTCAATCCTTCACAGTCTCCAAGATCCTAAGGCTCTTCCAACTCCTTCTCTGTTTCTATGCCATATCACTAAGCTACTGCTCAGGCTGTACTGCATCTATTCTTTTTAACTCTCTTACTATCTTTCTGTATCACTAACTTTCTGGTTACTATTTTCCTAACTGAAACTAGCATTCTGTTTATTTATTTTTTGGTCATGTACAATAGCAGTCAATGTCACACATTGCACTACCTACACACTATTTTTTTTTGGACACTACATCATGTATAGTCTTCTTTCGGCTGGTCCAGTTAGGGGTCGCCACAGCAGATCAACTGTTTCCATTTCTTCATGTCCTCTGCATCTTGCTCTGTCACACCAAACACCTGCATGTCCTCTCTCACCACATCCATAAACCTTATCTTAGGCCTTCCTCTTTTCCTGTTACCTGGCAGCTTCATCCCTAGCATCTTTTTCTTAATATACTCTGCATCCCTCCTCAGCACATGTCCAAACCAATGTAATCTTGCCTCTCCGGCTTTGTCTCCAAACCTTCCAACCTGGGCTGACCCTCTAATATACCTATTCCTAATCCTGTCCATCCTCGTCACACCCAGTGCAAATCTTAACATCTTCAACTCTGCCACATCAAGCTCTGACTCCTGCCTTTTTGTCAATGCCACTGTCTTCAACCCGTATAACATAGCTGGTCTCACAACCCTCTTGTAGACCTTCCCTTTCACTCTTACTGGTACTCGTCTGCCACAAATTACTCCTGGCACTCTTCTCCACCCACTCCATACTGCCTGTACTCTCTTTTTCATCTCTCTTCCACACTCACCATTACTCTGAACTGTTGATCCCAAGTACTTAAACTCATTCACCTTCGCCACCTCTACTCCCTGCATCCTCACCATCCCTCTGTCCTCCCTCTCATTCACACACATATATTCTGTCTTAGTCCTGCTGACCTTCATTCCTCTTTGCTATTTAGCATATCTCCACCTCTCCAGGATCTCCTCCACTTGTTCCCTACTCTCACTACAGATCACAATGTCATCTGCAAACATCATAGTCCATGGGGACTCCTGTTTGATCTCATCTGTCAACCTGTCCATCACCACTGCAAATAAAAAAGGGCTCAGAGCTGATCCTTAATGTAATCCCACTTCCACCTTAAACACATCCATCACTCCCACCGCAGACCTCACCACTGTCACACTACCCTCGTACATATCCTGTACCACTCTTACATACTTCTCTGACACTCCTGACTTCCTCATACAATACCACAACTCCTCCCTAGGCACCCTGTCATATACTTTTTCTAAATCCTGTATAGAGAGAGTGACTATTATTGTCTATAATGTTTTTAGCTCTATAGCATCATCCAGATGTGTAGTATATATATTCTAACATTGTGTAACATAGTTTGTTCTTTCAACATATTTTGTATAGTACAGCTAATGTAATTTGTACTGTATTGGCTTTTACTGTGTTCTTTTATAGCTTTTCTCCCTGGGCCTCTGTTGAAAATGGGTTCTGTAGACCCAGTTAGACTACCCCGGTAAACAAATGTCAAATAAAATAATAAACAGCTAAGCTGCTGCCATTGTAAGTTCTTAAACGTCCATACTTTATGTTCCAAAACTGAAATCTGCTGCAAAATATTATCATTTACCTTTAACAAAGTTGTTTCATTCACCACCAAAGCAGTATTTACTTGACCAAGAAGAGGGTTACAGCAGATAAGTAGCTCACTGAGTTTGCCAGCACACATAATACAGATAATTAAAACAAAGCTGTAAGACAAATTCAAAATCCAACACCCACGAACTTCCACATGAACACAAAATATTTGGCACTAATGGGGAAGCATGGGGAAGCAGAGAAACATAAAACCAAAGTCCAACAAAGAAACAAAACAAACTCTGCAACATTGAATTCTTTAATAAAAACAGTAAAAGTAAAGCTTTTGGATAAAACATTTCATCAGTGCATAAAGTTCCTTTCAAAACCACAGTTTAAATACTACAACACAATCACATGACATCATACAGCCAATAAAACTTACAACTAATAATATAATTATTCAATTACATAACATAAAAATAACCCGTTACCTCAAACACATTTATTTACATTTCAGAACTGGTTTCAAAGTGAGCATTTTATTAATGCCTGGTAATTTATCTGTGTATAAATGTAAAATCCATTCATAAGTTCCAACCTGTCATTTAAATCCTCACCCCAGTATTCTTAGCAAGTGTCTCTATTACTCTAACTGCAAAGTAATGCTCATTACCATTATCTTTCTTGTGTTTATGAATAAAAGCAAATAGATGGTGAATTAAGCTCCTCTTAATAGCAGAAGTGAAATACAACAAAAATAAAAAGAGAGGCAGCAAACATGGCCAAAAGCAAATAAATAAGAAATGTAATTTAATAAAATAAGCGCTTTCGCGTCTAGGATGACGCTTCCACAGGCTTTCAACAAAAAGAGTACAATAATAAATAAGATTATATAGTCTCTTAGAGCACTTAATTTCAATCACATATTCAAATGGCCTAAGTATTCTCTAAAATCTTAAAGCAACTCCATACACCATATACAGGAGTGTATATATACATTGCACTTGACATAAAAAAACAAAGAAAAATATAGAAAAAAAAAAAAAATATATATATATATATATATATATATATATACACACACACACACACACACACACACACACACACACACACATACCCAACTATATTAATGTGGGAAACTACGTATAAAATACTATATTAGAATAACC
Source organism: Protopterus annectens (assembly GCF_019279795.1). NCBI lineage: Eukaryota > Metazoa > Chordata > Ceratodontiformes > Protopteridae > Protopterus > Protopterus annectens. Next base: position 648,286,166 of record NC_056745.1, on the reverse strand, counting down.
ATCTCAAAATTAAAACATTTATGAATAAATATGTACAAAAGCTAAAAACATCTATCCTTGCTAAAAAAAGTATATAACACAAGAGAAAAATCCTGCATAGACAATGTCAAGAATGAATGTATATAAATAAATCCACAAAACCTATAAGCAGAGTATAAAAATAAAAATATATAAAAAACATTTGTTTTTATATATTTTGTAAACATCCTGTTTAATCTTAGCCTTACCACAGGATACGTACCCAAAGAGTGGCGTACGGCAACTGTGGTCCCACTCCACAAAGGCGGTGCTTCTACGGACCCTGGTAATTACCGCCCCATAAGCTTAACAAGCCTGGTCTGCAAAGCTGTGGAGAGGATCATAATGGAACTCATAAATAAAGACATAGGGGACCTACAGACATTGGATCCTACCCAATTCGGCTTTGTCAAGGGCAGATCATGCCTCTTGAACTTGGTCGACTTTTTTGAAACAGTCACCAAGGCCATTGATGAGGGTAAGGCAATTCACACAGCCTACCTTGACCTTGCAAAAGCTTTCGACACAATACCCCACTCAGGTATCATAGAAAAGCTCACCAGCTTAAATGTAAACCCATATGTCACAAGATGGGTTGCAAACTGGCTCAGGGACAGAACCCACAGGGTTAGAGTTGCTGGTGCCATGTCAGACTGCAAGCCGGTCACAAGCGGTGTCCCACAGGGCTCAGTCCTGGGCCCCCTCTTGTTCGGCATCTACTTTTCAGAAGTGCAGGCAAACATAGGAGGGGCTGACAAAGTTTGCAGATGACTGCAAACTGGGCTCCATAGTTGAAAATCCATCAGACACAGATATCCTTCAGAGAGGTCTCATAGAAACGGATAACTGGTGCCAGAGCCATGGCCTTAAGCTAAACGCCAAAAAATGTATAGTCATACCCTTTGGTAAAAACAAGGTAACCACAAGTTACCACATAGGTGGCAATCCATTAAGCACAGAAGAGGTTATCAGGGACCTGGGGACCCAAGTTGACAGTAACCTTTCTTTTGACACTCACATTGCCAAAGTGGTTAGGAGGACCTTCTACATTGCCCACCTGATTACGAAGGGATTCACATCCAGATCAAGGGAGGTCATTGTTCCCCTGTACTCTTCACTTATCAGACAAATGATTGAGTACAATGCCCCATTCAGAATGTTTCTTACCCGACACCTGCAGCAATTGGAAAGACCCCAAAAGTTCCTCACCAAAAGGATAAAGGGGCTCAAAAATATGCCATATGCTGCCCAACTGAATAAACTCCAGCTCTATTCAGTCACATACCGTCTGCTCAGTGGTGACCTATGCCTGACATACAAGGCCATGTCCAACCCGGAATTAATGGACATGCTCCACCTCAAAAAATCCAAATCCACCAGAGCCACAAGAGCAAGAGACTTAAACCTCAACACGGCTATAAATAGGACATGCTGGAGGGACAGATTCATCACCCAGAGACTCCCTATGCTGTGGAACAGAATCCCGGTCCATGTGAGACAGAGCACCTCGCTGGCTCTGTTCAAGAGGAATCTTGACCAGTGGATGGGAGATCGTAGGTTTACCCCACGAATCATCTCTGTATCACTGCTGGACAGAGGCACGGCAAACTAATGGGTACAGTATTCTTCAACCTAAGGGGTGGTGAAAGCCACACAACTCTGGCTAGGCTTATAAATGCCCTAGGGCAGATAGCCTAGCATGAACCTATGAACCTATGAACATGTGCAAGACAGTTGCTTTAACATTTTAGAGAGTACTTAGGTCATTTGAATATTTTTTATTTATTTATTTGTGATTTTCTTTTTTTTTCAAAACAAATTTATTGATTTTAACAGAATGAAACAGGATCATAAACAATCACAAAGTATACAGAAAATGCTAAACTGCAAGGTTATAACATATAAAACTCACATTATTAACTGTAATAACTAATAAAAAACAAAGACATCCATTAATCTGTGCAGAAATATGATACGCTATCTGGTGTTGATTTTACATCATACATATAGGAAAAAAGAAAACTGAAGTTATATACTGTAATTATCATTCTTTAACAAGTTATATAAGTTTACCCACATGTAATAAGCATACGTCTTTCTTTTTGTTCTGGATATAAGAGTTTTAAGTTGCAAGTAACAAACTTCATTCAGCATACTCTTAAATTCTATGAAAGTAGGAGGGGATTCAGAAATCCAATTATTTGTAATGCTCTTTCTAGCCACAGCCAATATTGCCCATATTAAATGATATTTAACTTTTTAACCCTGTGAGATATAGGTGTAGTAAAAAGCACCAAAGCTTTGTTGAGCATAAAAGTATGTGAAAAGTGCCTGCAATAGTTCATTAACACTATCCCAGAATGTTCTTATAGCAGGACAATCACAAAACATGTGAGCCCAATCTATATTTATGTTTGACTTACATTTATTTCAAATATTAATTTTTATGTTAATCTTCTTCATAACTTGAGGAGTATAGAAGGATCTACACATGAATCTCCAGGAGTAAAGTCTCTATTTAAGTGACAGAGTTGTTTTCCCTGCTGATTCCAATATGTTTAATTTATCTTGACCACAGGGAGGCTTATTACTGAATGTGTAAAAATAATTCCAGTAACTTTCTGGGCAACTATATATTGATTCTCTTATGGTTCTGAATATAAAGGAAAGTTTACCTGAACAGGTTTGTTTATGCAAGAGAACGGATGGAAAATAATCTAGTAATGTACTAACATCTTCTTTAGTAGTGGGAGTAATTATTTATAATCAGTAAAATAGATTTAATCTAAGAGTTTGTAAATCTAGCCATAGTGATTTATCCAGTTCAAATTCTTGAATTATCTGATTAACACATTTAATTTTATTCTCTATAGTCAATTAGAACCAAAACTTAAACTCTTTTTGCTTAAATAATGTAAGTTTATTTAAGTTAGATGCTAAGAATTTTGATGAATGCTAGAGGGAAAAGGAAAAAACATTCTTTATATCTAGGGTGTTTATATATGAAGTATCTAAATTTTGAAAGAATATTATAAATATAGCTGTTTGTGAGGTTTAGTATAAGTGTAGTAAAGTACTCTTTTAACATCCATAACATTGGATTATTTATTTCTAACTTATAAATTTGAGGTATTACTGTTTGCATTGCTATCATTTCCCAATATACCTTCCATTTGGCAGAGTATGAAGCATCTAAAAGTTGTATAATAGTTTTAATTATAGAAGAAATTGAATATAAATTCAAGTCTGGGAATGGTATTCCCCCAGTACTCCAACTATTTAGATGTTATTTAAGGGCTATTCTCAGTTTTTTGGGGGACCAAAAGAATTTCAATAACAAGGAATTTAACCTATTGGTAAATTTTATAGTAAGAAGTATTAATATGGATTGAATAATATACAAGATCTTAGGAAGAATTATCATTTTGATGATTGCAAATCTTTCTTCTGTAGTAAATAAAATTGTATTCCACTCCAAAAATAGAAATTGAATGTTTTCATAACATTTATTATAATTTAATTGTATTATTGTTTTTATGTCTTTGGCAAGGATAATTCCCAAATATGTAATTTGATCTCTATTAGGTTTATATTTATTACTATCTATAGTTCTTTTATTTTTGTTTGGGAATATAGGTAACATTTTGGTTTTATCATTAAATGATAATCCAGACATTATTTAGAATTTATTAATAGAATCAAACAAATCATTTTCTTTTGTGGTTATAAGTACATTGTCTGCAAATAATTGAATTTTAGAAGTTATTCCTCATTAAGCTCTAGACCTTTTATATTTTTATTTTTTCTGACATCATTAGCCCATGGTTCCATTATGACAGTGAAAAGAAGGGGAGAGAGGGGACAACCTTGCTTAGTTCCTTTTATGATAGGTATTTTAGTTGAGATGAATGAACATATTTTTATATATGCTACAGCTCCAGTATATAGATGCTTAAGTAAATCAATAAAACCTTTTGAGAAATTTAGACATTCTAGTAGTATAAACAGATACTCCCAATCAATTGAGTCAAATGCTGAATTTATGCCCAAGCCTATTAATGTCAAGGTTTTCTTCGTTCTTTGGGAATAATCAATTAAGGCTGTAATTCATTTGATATTATCGAATTTACTTCCATTGATTACAAAGTCTGTCTGAATAATCAGTATAAATATTAATAAACATTTTATAATCAACATTAAGTAGCAAAATGGGTCTGTAGGATGAGCAGTATTCAGCCTCTTTGTTGGGTTTTAGTATAGGTGATATAAATGTGCATTTCCAAGATGGAGGGGTTATAGTCTCATTTTGAGCAGTATTATAAACTATGAGGAGTAAGGATATAGCAATTTTAGGCATAATTTTATATAACTCAGGTATGATGCCTCGGTTTCCTGGAGTTTTACTTAAGTTTGTTAGTTTGAGTTTGTATATCTGCTAGGGTAATTTGCTTGTCAATAACTTCAATCTCTTGCTTGTTAAGCTTATTAGAGAGATTACGGTTAATATATTCTTTTATCTTATCTTTGCGGTCTATGTTATGTGTAGTCTGACTGTGTGAAAGTGATTTCTGAATTCTTCTATTATGTCTTCTAAACTCTATACTTCACTTTTTTTAAAGAATATATCTCTAATATGATAGTGTTTATTCATTCTTTTTATTTTGTTTTTAAGGTGAGTTAGGTGTTTGGAGTTTAATGACAGGCAAGAAACTTGTAGTTTTCCAAGGTAATCAGTTTTATGAAGAAGTATAGCGCTGTATTCCATATTTAATCTATTTCATCTCTAAAGTTTACAGTTGTAAGCTTATCTTTATTCTTAAGGTGTAACTCATCCAACTTGTCTTGTATTGTTTTTAAATCTTTATCCCAATAACTCCTTTTATTATAATACCATTTGTTTATTTGTCCATAGAAGTATGCCTTTAAAGCATCCCAAGTATAGAGGTCTAGAGTGTTATATAATTTGTATCTATAAATAAATATTTATTGTAATGGATGTCTGATAAAACATTTTTACAAACTTGGTTATAAATAATATAGTAAAACAAAATGTGTAGCTCACTGCCTGGAGTTATAAACTCCTTGTCCCAGTGACGTCAGTCACTTGGATCAATGCCTAGACATTAACAGAACACAGCAAACACTTGTATATATTAAGTAATTTTAACTAGGTAACATAGTAAATATTATTTCTTTTTACCAAATAATCACTAATTGATGAAACTCATCTGATGTAACTATTCATTTTTGTTAATAGGTTGTAAATGTTGTATACCATAGAATGTGAAAATCCAAAAAATCCAAATTAACAGATCCCATTTATAACATAAAAATAGAATCAACATTATTAGTCAACCCCCTATATCTATACAGAATAGTGATTAACTGTATCTTAATGATGATTAAATAATCATAACAGTATAACCTATTATTTTACTCTCTAGGTAAAGCCCTATTTGTTTAGAATAGATCGATTCTTTGCACATCATTACCCCCAACATATTATATATAGTCATAGCTTATGATTTTGAAACACCAAAGAGAAAGAAAATGAAAACCAGCATAATCAGTACTGATATAATTAGAGCATATTTAAAAATCAAAAAAACTTTCTTACACCTCCAAAGGAACAATCCCTCTGCATAAAGTATAATATAATCTAGAGATATTTGTGTAAAATAGTCATTTACATGAACTTGAAACATTAAAGTCATTTTAATTTACACAAAATAGTAATGGCTTTTCATATGTTATGAAATGATTATTATATTCAGCTAAATGTATATCTAGCCAATACTGTAGAAAGTCATGGCATTATTTAATAAGCTATTGCCTATAAACCATTTAACCCTGGGATTCTGATTAGTATAAGTGCCTATAGTCATTAACAATATGTATACTCCCCATATCAGCGGTCCATCCCAAAACTTAAACATAAATGCAATATTAGACATCTTCTATAACAAGGTTTGTGTTACTATTTAATGTAAGTATAGATATTAAAGTCATCCAATTACATCAATGTGTAAGGTCCAAAAATATTAACATTGCTAAGCAGTTTCCATCTAAATTATATCATAGTACTAGTCATTCTTCTCAACCTGCAATTAAACTGTATAATATAGAAACTGCAAAGAAAGCTGTGCAAAAATGAAAGTATTAATTATATGAGACACAGTTTCTAGTAATTTCTCTTTTCTCTCTTTTTCTTCTCCTCTCCTTCCTATGCTTGATTATTGCCTAGATTTACTGTATATTTAAACAAAAAATGCTTGATATCACTGTTTCTCGTCTGTTTCCTGTGTTTTAATGCGATCGATCACGGTTTTCACTACTTTGTAGGCATTCTGATGCATAACTTTTAAAATAAAAATAAAACTGTTGAAGTCTTTTCCCAATGATAAACTTGCTGCAAGCTTCCTGGTTTGGCTTGTCTATAGGCACTGATGTCATCAGCATGCATCACGTCGACTCTGCATTAAACGAAGCATCTGAAGAGGCTAAGAAAGGGGTTTGAAGTAATTCAAGCTGATTTAAGTTCACAAATCATCTGTGCGAGCTGGATTAATGTACCAAAGTTGTCTACAGTGAAGAATCAGCGGGAAATTATTGAGCAGAGGAGAGAAAAAAAGGTTACCACCGATTTCTTTCTTTAGATACAGCTTGTGGGGGAGGGCTTCCAAGACATAGCTCGAGTAGATACACACAGGGCATAAATGTAGGGCAATGTACAAGGCTTTGCAACACCATCAGACAAATGTAACACATCATTTATAATCAAAGCTTCATCTCCACTTCCCATTCTCACCTCCCACTGTCAGATCAAGCCCACAGTCATTAAAAAAAAAAAAAGAAACATATGCACAGTCCACACACCATCATTTCCCTATGTTGGTATGTAACACCACCAAGAAGAGATTCAAAAACTAATGATGACTATGTAGGTATGTAACACCACCAAGAAGAGATTCAAAAACTTATGATGACTAATCATACTGACATCCTAATGTCTAAACACAAAGTTCTATTAGTTACATGAGATGTCAGGTCAAAAATTATTAACATTAAGTTTATGAGAAATGAAGAAGTAAACACAAACAAGATGCATAACATTTAAAGTAAGACCTTTCCAGTTATGTTTAATTATGATTTATACCTTATAAATGAACTTTCCCAGGATAACTATACTAGCAATTATGTTAGATTATCTTAACACTACTATTTATGATAATAAGTATAATTATCTGGGGGACAAGTGACTTTTAGCTCTACATTTATTGAAGAGAGATGATTATATATTTATGTACAAAGTTACTGAATTAAACTTATATGATATGGATGACTATATAAATATATATATATTTCATATTATGATGAAAAAGGGCTTACCTTAAAGAGTAAACATAACATTGAGAAGGCTTACTCTAAGATTTGATTTCCAAACATATACCAAGAAGGGTAAGTATATTTAGTTTTAGTTCATTTGTTTTCTAGTCTTTTTTTGTTTCTCTGTAGCCTTCCAAGCTGAGTTAGATGCCAACCTTTTAAGAGAATGTCTTGCCCATTCCATTTCCTCTATTTTTTCCAGAATCTTATTTTTAATAAAATTCAATGCAGAGTCTAAGTCTTCAAACACCTTCGGGCCGTCTGGAATGAAGATCTTCAGCTTCACAGGAAACAAGAGGTGAGTCTTCACTTGAGCTTTCTTCAGTTCTCATTACAGGTAAAAATATTTTCCTTTTAGCTATTACAGTAGAGGAATAATCATTGTCAGAGCATATTGTTGAGTCATTTTATTTTTATGGGAGATTTGGTCCAAGCGGTCTTTAAAATTAATTCTTTATCTGACGAATATATAAATTTAACTATAACAGACCTTGTTTTTTTTGTTGATGGTATTAGTTACAATTAGAGACTGGTGCACCCTTTCTATACCAAATGACATAGCTTCTGGAAGGTCAAGAGTTTTTGGTAGCCAAGAAGTAAAAAAGCTTATCATGTTCTTTCCCTCTATTCTTTCAGGCAATCCAAATATTCTTAGGTTGTTTTGACAAGATCTAGTTTATTTTGCAGTAAGGTATTTTGTTTAAGTAGTATCTCCACATTGTATTCATTTTCTTTTATCCTGTCATCCATATCACCGAGTGCATCTTCTATGCCAGACATTTGAATTTTTTGCTGCTGTAGGTCTTCATGCAGTAAATCCATGTTTTTTTTTTTTTTTTTTTTTTAAGTGTTCTATTTTGATGTCAATTTTGTCAGTCTTTGAAGTTAGGTCCTGGATGTTAGTTATTAGAGTTTGAAATTCTCTTTTGAAACTGGAGTCCTGATTTTGGTCTTAAGTGAAGCTCATGATGGAATTCTTGTCAGATGAGAAGAAATTTTCCTAATGTAATTTTGACTGGAAAATCTGCCTTCTGTTTGCTTATATGTAGATGATATTGAAGAAAATGATGATTATTATATGTTCAGAGAAGAAAAAGTTCCAAAATCTTAGGTAGAAGACAAAAATCCAGTGAAGAAAAGATTTCTTTAGTGGAGCTGCTGAATTCTGCTGCTAGTCTGTGCCCATCTTGGCCACGCCCCCTTCATTTGAAGTCATTTAAGTGCTCTAAGAGACTATATAATGTTATTCATTACTGTACTGTTTTTGTTAAAAGTCTGAGGAAGCATCATGCTAGACGTGAAGGTGCTTACTTTATTAAAGTACATTTCTAATTTATCTGCTTTTGACTGTGTTTGCTGCCTCTTTCTTGTGTTAGCCAAAGAATTATAATGCCCCTTCTCATTTCTGATTTATGTTCCATTATTCATTCTTTTAGTTTTTGGATGTTGAACACTCATTATGATGAGCTGGGTACACACACACAAGTGTATATATCAAAAATAAGTGTATACAAGAATAAATATTTGCACGGAGAAAAAATGCATTCCCGGTATACATTTAAGGGAATTGCGAAGGGACAATATTTACAAATTAGTAAATTAAATATTGACTATGACAAATGCCTTAACCAGATGCAGGAGGTGACTGAAGAATTTAGAGGTAGAAGATATATTGAACATATATTAGTTTCTTCCTATAATGAGGTTAGTAATAATAGAAATGGAAAGCCACAACCTTATTTTAAAACTAGTTCTATTTATAGTAATAATAAGAAATTGAATTATATGCATGATAACTACTTATAGTAGGTGCAATGAAGAAATAAAGAAATTGTTAGAGGCAACTGGTTTATTTTAAAATCATTACTTGAATTAGAACAGTATGTGGGTAACACCCCCAATGTTTTCTTTAGAAACTGCGCAAGTTTGAAAATACTCCTCTGTTTTAAGGATATGGTTTACCACAAGCAGGTTAAGTCTTTTACTAGGATGGGAACTGTTCCCCGTCATAACTGCTCATGTTGTGAACTAATAAATTCTGTTTTATATATCCTGTTACAGGCAAATGTTATGTTTTTGTTCTGCTACTTGTAATTCTATCAATATTATATATTTAGCAACATGTAAAAAATGTTCCAGTTTTTTTATACAGGTAAATATACTCAAAAACTAAAAGAATGAATAATGGAACATAACTCAGAAATGAGAAGGGGCGTTATAATTCTCTGGCTAAACACCAGAAAAATAACAGTAATGAGAATTACTTTACATTTAGAGTAATGGAGACACTTCCTAAGAATATTAGGTGTGGGGATTTAAATAACAGGCTGAAACTTAAGGAATATGAATGTATTTGGTTTTTACAAGTGGATTGATTACCTGGCATTAATAAAATGCTCACTTTGAAACCAGTTCTCAAACGTAAACAAATGTGCTTGCGATAAGAGGTTATTTTCAGGTTATATAATTGAGTAATTAATTAGTTGTCATTTTTTTATTGGCTGTATGCTGTCATGTGATTATGTGTTTCAGTATTTAAACTGTGGTTTTGAAAGAACCTTCATGTACTGATGAAGGACTTTATCTGAAAGCTGTAGTTTTACTGTTTTTATTAAAGAATTCAACATTGTAGAATTCACTTTGTTTCTTTGTTGGACTTTGGTTTTACGTTTCTCTGCTTCGCCACACTTCTCCATTACTGTTGAGTAATGGACAGAACCCAAGAATGTCAAGTAATCTGAAAACAAATAGAAAGAGAAAGGTAAAAAGAGAGAGGAATATGACTGGGAAGAGACAGTCATATAGCTCCTGATTTATCAGGAAAGGAAGACTTCTGAGTCCCTGAAGTCTGTGTAGAATTAGCAGGAGGAGCCTGCTTGCCACTCTTTACCCTTAGTAGGAGGGTGAGACTGCCTGTGAAGAAAGGCTGGGTTATTGTAGTTTCTCTGAAATTTAGGCAAAAAAGAGACAAACATGTTTGAATTCCTGTAAGGCCTTCCCCCTTATCCTGAAGGGACTTGAACAAACCAGCAGCTGCTTCCCCAAACAAATGTTTATCATCAAGGGGAACATTCATCAACTTAAGCCTGCTGAAGCCTAGGCCAAGAATACCTCATCATCACTGAAACAAAAGCAGCAGCACTAGAAGAGGCATCTATCTGTAGCATCATAACTACACTTGATGGAATAACAAACCACTTCAGTGGAGGTTTCTAGCAAGGAAAGAGCAGAAGTTTTACCCTCAGAGGCAGGGAGATCAGAAAGAATCTGACAAGCCTGGGAAAGAAGAGCCAACACATACCTGGACATACAGGTCTGATAATTAATAGCCCTAAAGGCTAGGGTAGCTGAGGTGTAAACCTTCTTACCTAGCCTTTCCATGGTTCTACTGTCTTTATCAGAAGGCAGTATATCTTGGGTGAAGGAAGCAATTGAGTGCGCTTGTCAGAGTCTACAGATACCACCGTGGGATCAGCAGCGGGACATTTATACAAAAAGTTACAATCTTCAGACTTCTTGGGAGGAGGGGCAAGAGAATCAGGAGCTTTAGAGGCATTGGAAAAAGCATCCAACAAAGCAGCTAAAACAGAAGGAATAGCCAAAGGTTTCAGAGATTCCATCTACAGCAACTCATAGTACCTCTTATGAAATTCAGAGACCCGAGCACAATCTCATTTAAAAAAATTCCATCATCTTAGAGGCTGTGTCCACAAAGGAAATTTCTTCAAAAGGAGTATCAGGACTATCAGAGTCCTCTTCCTCTGACCCATAGTCCAAAGCAGAAGGAATTTGGGAAGAGTAGGCAAGAGATTCTTCATCAGAATCCAAGTCCTCCTCACAGGAACCCTGTTCCCTAGGCCTTCTAATGGAGTACAGGACCTAGGGGGAGCTGGAACAGAAACAACCCTGAGGAGGTTTTAATGCCATCAAGGAATTAAACAAATCCTGAATAAAGGTTGGCCACTCACTCAGTGTTTCCCTTGGAGCAGGAGAAACGTGTTTTAATTTTTTGTTTCTTCTTTAAGGGAACATCCGCCTTGTAAAACTTAGAAGACTCTCACTCAGGATGGCATTCAATAAGAGTAGTAGGAACTTCTTCCCTAACTAATATCTGCAGAACACCCTTGGAAATAATAAACTGTGGTTCGCCCTGAACATCTGAAATGGACACCTGCATAGCCTCATCAAATTTTCTGCAAGCTGGATCCTCGCCAGTCTCCAACATAGTCACGACAGAAGAATCCAACAACAAAGCCAGGTGAGCCTCTGGACTCTCACCGACCTTGGGAGAAACACTTGGCAAAGGGTGGAAAGTGGACGATTCCAGTCTTAGCTTTTTAACCTTCTTCTCTAATGGCTGACTTTCAAGGCAGGAAGTTCCTTCCATTGTATCCTTAGTGAGACGCTTAAAGTGCTGATTCTAAAGATACAAAGTAAGGGAAGAAAAACTACTACGCAGGGTCTTCAGTACAAAAGCCCAACAAAAAGAAGAGGTCATATGGTCAGGAGACGCTCCTAAACAAAATAAACACTTACTGTGGTGGTCTTAATAGGGACTCTGTCTCCAACACTGACATTTTACCCTTCATGGATGACAATAACCCACAGAAGCAACAAAAAAAAAAAAAAAGACTCTGTACCAGCAAACAAAATGTAGGTGTTCAAACCGGTGAACAAAAGATGCATTCAAACTGGTGGTAAGGATGTAGGCATTTAGAAAGATGATCAAGATATGTGTTCGGACTGGCGACAAAGAAGTTCTAAGGATGGTACATACAGACATCACCTTTATGCCCTAGACTACACAAGGAGCATACATAAGATGTGCAGTGTACCTTAAAGCAACAGTAGGCTTTGGTAAACTGGCCAGACATTGACCCATGGCAAGGAACACCAATTTTAAAGAATACTGTAACCAGTGAATGGAGGGACAGGTGAAGGTTATGGATATTACAGCTGTAAAAAAACATAATATTCTCTGAAGTATTCTCCCAATGAAAACACTGACTCATCCTGGAAACAAAGAGAAAAAAGAATCCCTCTCACAGGAGAATCAGATACCACACACTCCTCAAAATCTGAATCACAAACCTAAGGAGAAAAAAGGTATGTGACCCTTCACAATCCCCTATAGGTTCAATTTCTTGAACCTTTTCAGGGAAAAAAAAATCCCTTTTATAAGAAACACAGTTAGAAGGAAGGTAGACAGCTTGCACAAGACCTCTGAGCCAAGGCATTAATCCTGTCCAGAGTAATTGACATTGGAGTAGATACATGTTTAGTTTTCTGACTCTTTTTGACAGACCTTTTTGTAGAAACAGACTCATTAGTTCCAGAAACAAGTTCCCCAGGGATGGGTACAACATTCTGGATACACAAGACTAACAGCAGTAGTTCTTGCTTGACCACTGAAGGGATCCCAACAGCTCCAGAGAATATATTCATACAGCACTTGCTCTTTCTCAGTTCACTGGTACTACATTAATTCACATGATGGGATCCTGACAAATTACCAGACTGTTTTGGTGGCTAAGTCTACTTAAAATCTTTTACTTTTTGTGGCTGGATGAAAGTACAACTGAGGAACCAGTACACTGTTCCACTATCAAGCCAAAATGGGCCTTGTTTCCTGGAGAAGAAGCAATAGTTAGTAAAACAGGAAAGTTGCAAAATATAAGCATTGTCAGTGGTGCAACAGGTAGCACACACATTTTTGGTGCAAAAGGCTGAGGGTTCTATTTCCACACCAGGTAAATCAATTGCTGACAACACAGTGCAGTATGGAGAGTGCTTCACTTGTGTGTGTGCCATCCTTCGATGAGAAAATAAACTGAGGCTCCATCTGCTTGAGATGGTGGTAGCTCAGGAGGATGTAAAAGATCTAATTGCATCTATCAACAAGAGCACAGGTCTTATCTTACACATTAAAAAACACATTCTTCATGTTTGAATATTTACAGGCTCATACATTATATATATATATATATATATATATATATATATATATATACATACACATATATGCAAACACACACTTCTATTTTTTTTACTCTTCATCATTTTTCTTATAACATCTTCATTGCTATTCTTCCATAAATTAACCCAACTCCTTCTTCCACAACCATAACCTAATTTTTCAGAAAATATCTGCAAAAAATCCATTTCCATTACACAAAATTTAATTTGGTCTTTTATTTCAAACAACCCACATTACACAATTTTTGTCTACCCTTCTCACATATTTTAATTGTTCTTATAACCAAATCAGATTCACTTTCTTAAAAAAAATTCTTCACACATTTTTTTCCAGAGTTTTGCCACACTTTTACATTTAAAAAATGATTGGTTGTCTCTATCTTGTTACACCACTTTTTCTTGACTTTAATCCCTTCTGGTAAATTTTCCCACGAGTTTACATAATATTATTTTGCCACATTATTTATAATACTTAATATTATAATATAATACACATACTTCTATCTTTTACTATCTCATCAATTTTCATTTTCCATGATGTTATTTTTTCTTTATAATTTTTAAATTTATTTACACACAATTCTTTTCTTATTCATATCTTCAAGAATTTTATGTTCTTGTATTTAAACATTTTCACTATTTCTTATTGTCTTCATTTACACACTTTAATACTCTATACAAGTATAAAGAAGCAGAATAAATAATTGGATTTAGTAACCCCAAATCCCCCCTCATCTTCACTGTTAAACATCTCTTTTTATTTAGTTTAATCTTGAACCACATTTGAAGGAAACCACCAACTGCACAATTTCCTTTTCATATTTTTGTGAGATCATATAAACATGACATGCATGTTATTTTTTTCCAAAATACAGAATTCACCAGATAAACCTTTTTCCTTAACATTAATTTAGGAAAGATATTTCACTTATTTTATCAAACAGTCCAATTATATCATAACTACATAATTTTCCCAAATTTTATCCCTAGCAAAGAAACCTCATTCATTGAAAAATGCACAGCCTGAATATTCACATCACCAAAACCCTTACTTTTATCTTTACTCAAGTTTACTCCCATTTCCTTTAAACATCCAGACAAATCAACATTTCCCTCATACAGATTTTGTTCTTAGCAACTACAATTGCATCTCCTGTGTACGTCAAAATATCTGAAGTCACCACCTTCTTTTGCATCACACGTCTAGTATAAGCTATTTTACTCATTATTGCATTCATCACCAGTGCAAACAATATTACTCATGGGACATCCTTGTCTTATACCTCATTTCATGCATATTTCTTTACTCAGCCACCCATTCACTAACACTCTCCTCTATTATTTTGATATGCGGACATACACACTCAACTAATTCTATTACATATTCTATATTCTCCACAACATTCCACAAAGCATTTTATCCTGCTGTATCAAATGCCTTACTAATACCACCTACCGTAAGTCTCTCATCCTCCCTTTCACTTATATCGTCCACAATTTGTCCCATAACCAATATCAATTACTTTGTTAAAGTCTGACCTAGGGCCTCTCTGAAGTTCAGCCAAATCAGACCTAAATTTTTTGTCATGGAAAACTACTTTCCTAGTTACCATTATGTCAGCTAGATGGGTATCTGAACTCCAGGCTATTTCCTCCAAATCTCTCTATCTGTTTTTTCATAAGGATTGAGTTTCCGTATGTACCAATCTGTCTTTTTTTTGCCTATGGTGGCTTCTGAGTCTAACATTAATCAAGTCATTAACCTCCTGATTTTCTTTCCAAATTTCTCTAATAAGGAAGAATACATGCTCCATCGTTTGGAGATGCACAGGCAACTTTGATTATCTCCATCAGACCAAAGATTTCAGGAAAACTGACCACCTGTTTGTATTCTTTTCACCAAACACATTTGAACAGATTGAGCATGGCAGTTTCCAAAATGACCTTATTCAGATGGTTAACTGATTGCATATCCTTTTTCTGTAGCCAGAGAGGGGCGACTTTGCCTAAGCCCCCTAGACAATATTCCAAGAGGCCCATGGCCACTTCTTAACCCTTTTGGTCAAGAACATCAACAGGTGACATTTGTACCATTGCCACTTGGTCTAATTCTCAAACCTTTATTGTTCATTGAAAGTTGGATTTGGTTTCTAGGAACAGATCTGCCTTTGGCTGTGCAGTACACTGAAATATCCTTCCATGAGAGCCACTCAAGGTTCATCTAGATGGGGACTCTGCCCCATCACTTGAGCAATGAATGAAAATGACATCAGATACAAAAGTTGTGTAGTAACCATAATGATGCATCTACGTTGTCCAATTTCATTCGTCTATAACTTCCCACCTTTCCCCTTACTGCTGGAGTGACCTAAGTGATACTAATTTGGGAACTATTGTTCCTTGTTTGAGCTCCAGTTTCATTTCTAGCATCTCTGCTTTGTAGATTCCTTATATTATCAGCCATGTATTATTGGGGCAGCAAACTCAATCTGAAGTATGTTAGGTTAGTGGGGCATTGTGAGCTGGATCTGTGAATCCAGGAAAAAATGGCTGAGCCAGATCTGAGATCGGATCTGAGACCAATCAGTTCAGAAATGAATGAAAAAAATGACAACATCTGATACCATATATACTTTCTTCCATAATAACCCTCATCTTTCCTTCCATTCTTCTCTGTATTATTCTTATTTTTTGAAAAATGTTATAAGATATGTTATTTAGTGTGAAGGGTCTTCAGTTTTTAATTCATTCTTCTCATCTTCCACATAAATTTTAATACTTCACTACAAAATTCTTCCTACACAAACCCTTCCTTCAACTATTCATTTAGTACATTTATAAAATAATCACTTTTACTCTTATACATATCTTTCATATGGTATGCTACAATACTCAATTTGTTTGTGTTTTTTTTTACCTCTCCTTTTACATTTTTCATTTTCTTCATTATACTGATATCCTCCTTTACTATTTTACCCAAATATGCAGATACCTCAACTTCCCTGTAAATATTTCTGCCTAAATAGTAATACCTTCATTTTTTCTCGATTTCTTTTGTATATTTCTTTTTTAAAATGTCATAATACTCTATCGTATTAGTCTCAAAATTCTCTAATACATTTACATAGTTACTTTCACTTCCTTTCTTATATCATCCTGCCATTTAAAATAAAACAAACTACTTCTTAAACTCAATCCATCATTCCGACCAGTTTTTATAGAATTCCTTCATGGTTATATGATCCTTCCAGAACTGCAATACCTCCCACTCTCCACTTTCATCCCATAATCTCTCATTTATTCTTTTTTTTCCCTTTTCGATATACTCCCTTTCTTCCATCACCTCCATCCACATTACATGGTCTAAAAAAAAATCACCTCCATCCACATTACATGCTGTAAAAAAAACATCACAACTGTATCACCATCTGCTACCACCAAACCTTCCAAAAATATAAAATAATCAATGTCAGAGCCAAGTACACCCCTTCTATAAGTCCACTGACTTTTGTTCCACACAGTTTACCATGTTTTATTGCTTCTTGTATTTTTTAAACTTTCCCTTAAATCACAATTAAGATCCCCTGCAATTCTAATGTTATATTAACCACCACATAGTCTAATATTTTATGAAACAGTCTCTCTTTCCTTGTTAGTTATATATACATATATCATGATAATTCTATAAAACATGTCCTCTCCATCTCAAATCAACAGTTAATCTTCCCATCCTTACCAGTGTTACATCTAGTATTTTCACTGTTTTTTTACACAAAGCAGACACTATATATAACAGCATTTACTTCCTAAATTTCATATATTTCCACCCCACACTTTTTCTGTTTACAGCCTTTCTTCACCTGTTAGGAATCTTACAGTCATTAAAAGAATAACATCCATATCACATTTAGCACACCATACCAGTATTCTTATCTTTCTTACTATGTTAATAATACTGCTCTCATTTACTGCAAGTACTTTAAAGCTGTTGCTTTCCCTTCTTTTTAAGTTTAGGGGAAATACTTTTACATTTTCATTCTCTTGTTTTCACTCTTTCCCCAAACGAATATTTTTCCTGGGTTTATGTACAAATACTACTTGATCCTCAGAATCATATTTTACACTGGCTAGAGCTTCAAAAAAGAATCCAGTCGAATGCTAGATGGAACAATTTGGTGGAATTAAAAATTAATCCTTTACTTAATGCTGATCTACTGGCACAGAACAACGTGGTAGAAACAGGTATTGTCAATTTATTGAATGACTTTAACCCGTTATACAGAGAACTTGAAAACAGCTTATACAAACAATTCAGGTTAATTTGGCAGCGCCATCATTTGGAGGCATGCCTTCATTTTAAAGTGGTCCCCAGAGGAATGAGGGTCCTCTGCATGCCGTCATACGGCAACAGCCATCCTGAACTTCTTAAAAGCTGGCAAAAAATGAACTTAGAGCTTAGTTTCAATTATATTAAACTACTTATTGAATACTTTCTCCCTATAGAAAATGAACTGACGGAAAAGACAGATGTGCTTTACAAAGATTTAACCAAAAGATTTAAAGGGGAAATGTTTTCTGGTAAACTTGACAATCTTATTGGCCAAGTCAGTGCATATGGTGAGAGATTACAAGCAATAAAATTATGGAAGCTACAAAGGGACCAAAAAGACTTTGCCAATGGCCAGGTCTTTGTATGGTCTAGATTTAACCAAAGAGAAGGAATACAAGGAGCCGAAATGGCGAATGTGAATGATAGACAATTGATGAATGAAATATCAGACATTTCCCCTTTAACAATTGTAGCTACAGCCAGTGATCGCAACACGGAAACATCAGTGGACAGGCGTAGACCATTTCTTTCTGATGACAGCAGTACACCGCCTCCTAATCAAATGGCTTTAGCCTCTAACTTGGGGCTAGGAGCAAAGCCTAAGCTACAACAAACCAACATAGACTCTTTTTTACTGCTTCCGGTTCGGCAGAGGAGGGACACAAGAGGAAGATCAACGAGCCAGGGAAGAAGAAAAAGGAGACCATCGGAAGAGCCCTTGAACAAAAGGGGTCGGCAGAGAGACTGAATAATTTAGTTTTTAATATATCTGACCTCATATTAACTGAAACGGACTACAAATTATTAAATAAGGGACTAAGTTTTATACCAGCACAAATAGGGAACATATCCAATATATTAATTGAATTACGTATGTTTGTACGCAGTATTGCTTTGAAAATGTTTTTTAAATCAACTTCACAGAAAGATAATAATGCTAGCCACACACAGAATGCTTTTGAATGCTTTAAAAGAAAAAGTGCATTCACACCTGTATTGCATCCTTGTTTAGATTGTTTTTTAAAGGCATGCGAGAATGATCTATATAAACATTATTCTGAATATAGAAAAGGATCTTTGTCACTATTTCACAATGTGTCCAATGATGAAAGAGTTGCAATGAATACTTTAGCTAACAACTCAGAAATTGTAATAAGACCTGCGGATAAAGGGGAAGGGATGGTCATCATGAACTCAAAAGATTATTAACATATATGGGATTACTACTACAAGATGATAACACTTATAAGAAAATAGATATTAAAGTGGTAGATAAGTTAATATGTGAGGTTCATCAAAACATTTATGACTTATTACTAACCAGACAAATTAGTTATGACTTTTATATGTTCTTATTTATTGAACATCCAACTATACCATATATTAAGGGACTACCCAAGATGCACAAAGGCATCATGCCACCACCATTACGTCCCATAGTAGTTGGACATCAATGGGTTACAGAAAATATTTCTATTTTTATTGAAAGGAAATTAAAACCATTGGTTAGTGGAATTCCACCATCCTAAAGGATTCTTATCAGCTACTTAACAATTTCAGTAATTTATCAAGAAAAATTTTGGATAAACATTTATTGGTTACTTTAGATGTTCAAAGTCTATTTACAGTGATACCTAATACCTATGGACTTGAAGCAGTAAGATTCTTATTGAATAGATTTTCTTCTTACAATAATCATGAACAGATCCTATTAAATGCTTTACTTGAAATAGTTCTTACGAACAATGTAATGATGTTCAACAACCAATTCTACATTCAACAGTGGGGGTGGCCATGGGCACCCCTCTTGAATACTTATGCGAATTTAGCTGTTTATAAATGGGAAATTACTAATTTATTTACACATCCTGATTATTGCAAGGTGATTGCTTATTACAGATTTGTAGATGACATACTGCTAGTATGGGATGGAAGCCCAATGGAATTAAAAATGTTTATTAATGATTTAGAAAAAACAACAGACTTTTTAAGGTTTTCAATTGAATACTCCTATTCCAATATTAACTTTCTAGATTTATACATTAGAAAAGATGGAAAAGGAAAATTAACATCATCCCTTTATAGGAAAAAATGTTGGAAAAATACATTATTACAACATGAGAGTATGCATCCTAGATTTATTTTCAATAATATTGTGAGAGGACAATATACTAGGTTATATAGGATATGCCAGAATGAGAATGAACGTAATGATGAATTTAATAAATTAGAACAATTATTTATAGATAGAGGGTACAATCCAGAAACAGTGGCTACCATAAAAGAGAATTATATTAATGAATCTAGACAAGTGCCAAAAATATTTTACAGACCTAAATTAGAAGGACAACAATATCAACAACAAGATCTTAAACAGGCGAGGTGCATAATTAGTTATACTAGTGATAACAAATATTTAACGAACATTATTAGTAAGCATTGGTCTATATTGATTACCAATGATGAAATTAAAAGAATAGTAGGTGAAAGACCCACCTTCACCTACAAAAATATGAAAAATTTAAAAAGGATATTATGCAATGAGAAACTAAATGACATAATGTATTATAGGACATATACGGGCACTTACCCTTGTGGAAAATGCAGTTCCTGTCAATGGATTTCAACAAATAAAGATTTTGTACATCCTGAACTACCATTTATATTTGAATTTAAATGCTCTGCTAATTGTGAAGACAATAATGTAATATACTTGGCCACATGTGAATGGTGCCCTGCCTTCTACATTGGTATGACGACAAGGAAATTAAAAGACAGGATACAAGAGCATCTATATGCCATAAAGAAAGCAGATTCCAAAAATGCCCTATCGAAACACATTATTGAATTTCCTACACATAAATTTGTCTTTAGGGTGATACAAAAAAGACCGATCAATAATAGAAGAGGGGATAATTTCAACAATTTAGAGAATCTAGAACTAGATTGGATTTTTAGATTTCGGGCACAACAATATCCTGGCCTAAATAGCTATATTAGTATTAGGTCATTTTTGAAAAAAAGGAAATATCATTAATTCTATGAATTTGATGAATAAATTGATACATATGATTAACTCCTAAGTAATATAGAATATGTAAATACTTGGGAAATTATCCATTTTTAGTTCTTTATAATAAGATATCACCCAATTAAATAGTTTAAGTTTATGTTTATGGAAAACCATAGAAACAATATGTAGTTAATAAGGGAAAATATTTATATAAACATATTTGATAATATAATAAAATAATATACTTATATATAAGTCTATATTTGGATACATATATCTATTTTCAAATAGCATAGCATCAATTTTTAATGCATATTATTAACTATGTTTCTATATGTAGTTTTTTATATATAGATTGTTATTTACATTATTAATATTTCTCACAATATGTTTCATACATTGATAAATATCTGAAGAGATTATTAAATATTTGGAAAAACTATATAGCTATAAAAGCTCCTACATGTTTTTATGAATATTTACAAACACTTGCTACATGCATAAATATTATTTTATTTATTTTAAATTGTTTATATATATATATATTTTTTACATTTACATATACATGGATGTGAAATATTTTTATGTTTATACGTATAGTCACACTTCATTGATATATCAGTGACTATATAATTATATTAATCTTCTAATCAGTAAAATTTAACCCTTATATTTATAGGATGTTATACATTATATATATATATATATATATATATATATATATATATATATTAGCAATCAATATATTTAATACATTTGATTGATGAATTTGATATACATCTAAATATAAGTGTTTGTTAATATGTGCTTTAAGATGTGTTTTTAAAGAATTTTTTAAAGAATTTTTATAACAAATACTTATTGAACTATTTATTTAATGGCTATATATATATATTTAATTATTTATTGATGTCTATTTATTAATAGAACTATGTATATATTTGTTTTAACAACATTAATTCAAAATTATGTATATATTAGGAATCAATGATATATATACTTTCTCAATACTGCCTGCAAAATTGTCTATTTATTTTCTATATTTTTTGGATATGTTACATATGCTGGTTTTTTGTAATAGCTTATAGTTCATTAGATTTAGATATTCAGACGGATAGGAATTGTAATATGAAAGAAATAATATGAATATGATTATATGTTGTTGTTCACACTGTTTATAGTGATTATTAATGAATGTTCTGTTAGTTCTGCTGTACTGCTTTAAATGAATGGGCATTTTAAACAATATAATTGAATAATTGGATTAATTAACATATTTAGCAATTATAGTTTTTTGTATATATAGTGAATGGTTTCACTATGATGTTACACTCATCTGAAGAAGCGTGCAGTTGTGGGCACGCGAAAGCGCTCATATTTTGTTAATAAAAGTTCGTTTTATTCATCGTGGTGTTGACCTGCACTTTTGTATCGTATTATTCTTTGGATTTTGGTTGCTGGTTAACTTCGAGGGAGAGGTCTGCTTTTTTCCTTATCCTTACACTGGCTAGAGCTTCAAAAAATATTAGCATCAATCCCTTTGTCTGACCTCTCTTCCAGCATGCACTCCCTCGCCCCTCTTCATTTCCCCTCTCTGTAGTGTTTTCTTCTCCTACAGTTTCTTTACCCTCTCCCCCAGCCTCTGTCCTTCCTCATTATTGACTGTTTGTTCAATTCATCCAAAAGTGTTTCCATGTTTTTATTACAACCTGCATTCATTCACACATCTTGTTGTATGTCCTCTGTCTCCACATTGGTTACATTAAAACTTGTTACACTCAATTAAATGAGTAAAGTCCCCACAAAAGAAACATGATTTAGGCTGGCCAAAATATCTTAATATCTTTCTATAACTAGCCACAAAAATAACACTTGGCAGGTGTGTCACCATTTTGAAACAGCGTCCAACCCTCCATTTCATAAGTTTTTCTCATCTCTAGTTTCACAGTATTATCACCAGTCTCTCACAGACCCTGCATGCACATTTAACATAGTCTTCTTCCAGTTCAACAATTCTAAACTGCAAAGAATTTTTTTTTTACCATTTAAGTTAGTACCAGAAAACAAATAATTGCTCCATGGATAAATCCCCTTCTTTTTGTTACACAGTTCCAAAAAAAACATCATTAGTCCAGTCCATCAGTTTAAAATGTTTACTCACAAAAAGTCTCTGTCCCATTATGCATAAAAGACTGGACTTCTTGAGCTTTAAAACCAGGAACATTTACAACATCCATAGCATCTGTGTATTACAGAGACATTTTTTGTTCTAATTCGCAGAACTGGTCTTCTTTTTAAAATCAATTTTACTTACAGTTTGTTGCTGCTCTCCTGTATTAACTGCTGTCACTGCTGCATAAGTTTCAGTTACTGCATTATTTCCTGCCACATGACCAGAAACCTTTTTAGTTTATTGCTGCTTTCCTCTTTACTTTCTGTCTCTGCTGTATAACTTTTAACTGCTGCATTCTATTCTGCCACATCATCTAGCTCCTTTTCCATATTACTATCCTCAGTACTTCCAAAAAACCTATCTGCCATCTCACCCCATGAAACAGCAGAACTATTATGTGGATTATCCTGCTCGATATAACTCATAAGCACCTATTTGATATGAAATGTCAAGCCTCTAGCAACCTATACACATCTTGCATTCCAGAGCATTTTCTGAAAAATCAACTAAAAACATAAGATAAAAAAAAAATAAATATTTTGTGAAAAATAAAAGCTATTACAACTGTACAAATACCATTGCTTTCAGTAAGTATTGTTTACAGTAATAGTGCATTCACAGTCTTTTCCTTACATCCTGTAATACATTATAAAGCACACAAACCCCAAATTATATTCTTCAAAATATGAAAATTTGTGAAAGTATAGAAAAGTATGCAACTATGTATTGTTAGAACATTTTTGTTGACCAGACAAAACTTTTCATGTGACAAGAAATTCCTAAGTGCATGATTATTGAGATACTTACAAAAATATGAAAACATATGTTTAACTGTATATTTAGAAATACAAATACTGGATATCTCTCAAGATAAGCAACTTACAGTGCAAGTATCAAAAATACAGCTTTTTTACACTCTTCCTATTCATAAAGGAGGTAACTCCACAGAAATCTCTAATTTCAGACCTATCGCTATCCTCTTCCCTCTCAGTAAAGTCCTAAAGAAATGTATACACAAACAAGTTATGTATTATCTCACATAGGAAAATCTACTCACCCACAAACAGCATGGCTTCTGCCCCAAGCACAGTACAACCACAGCTCTACCATCCTTTCTCAACATTATAACTCTAGCCAAAGACAACCATAAACTCATATCATGCCTATTCCTTGACATCTCCAAGGCATTTGACACACTCACTCTCTGCTACTAAATAAACTTACTGACCTAAACTTCTCCCCTGAAGCAGTCACTTGGTTCTCTAGCTATCTCACTGAAAGGCAGCAATCAGTAAGATAGTCTGCACTATCTAACTCTCTAGCAGTTAAAACCGGTGTCCCCCAAGGATCCATTCTTGGGCCTCTGCTCTTAAATATTTTCACTAACACTTCATATCTCTTGTCCTCAGTCTATCATTGTACAACATGCTGATGACTCCACAGTCATCACTACTGTTAACTCACCCTCTGAGTGCCTATCAACTACCGAAACATCCTTCAATGCTGTAGAGACATGGCTAATAACCAGCTCATCCTCAACCCAAAAAAACAAAATTGCTACTCTTCCTGCAAAAATCTGCAAACCATATCAAACCTTCATTCGTCATAACCTCCCTAAACAATACTCATATAGAAGTAAAAAAAAAATTGAACAGTACCCTACTTACCAAATTAGAATCAACCTACCACAAGATAGCTAGATTTGCAACACAACAATCATACAAATCCCTCCACTCTCTCTCCTTAAAACATTTGAACTGGCTTGAACTACCTCATATGTTACTAGAATCTCAGCTCCAAGTCATACACTCACTTGCCCAAGTCTATCAGCCCTCATCTGCCACTATTCCCTTACCAGACATCTCCGAAGTGCTTCAGAAGACTTTTTAAATGTTCACAAACCAAAATCCAAGACAGGGTGCAACTTATATAGCTACGACCACTCTACTGCATAAAACAAACTCCCATTCGAAATAAGGAACCTAACCCATCCCAAACAATTCAAATTAGCCACCAAAGACTACTTTAAAAAACACTGGATCTGTCAGTGTATGCATCCTCCCTGACCTCCACCTACCCACGTAGTACTGTTTTCACTTAATTTCACAATAATCAGCATGAACAACTTACATCCTATGTTTTTCTATGTAACCTCCTTATCCTACTTATTACTTAGCCTACTGAACCTTAGATTACTAATTTTGGATGCAACCTCCCAAGTTATTGCTATACAGTGCTTACTGAACTTTAGATTAGCTTATTTAACCTACAAATTATTTACTTACTATATTTTTACTGTTGCTCATCCGTCTGCTTATTGTATTTTCTACATTTTTTTGTCAACATATGTTTAAAACTTGTAACTTTTTGTATATCTATACTGTTATGTAAATATTTTTTTTTTTTGCATACGATGGAGCTTTTCTCCCTGGGCCTCAGCTGAAAAAGGACTTTAGCTCAGTCGGACATTCCCGGTCAACAAATAGAAAATAAAAATAATAAATAAAACCTATGGTTTCACCTAGTGCCATTCAACAGTCTGTAAGTCACTTGACTTTTCAAGTATTAAGTACATATGGAAGTACTGCTTTTCATAATTACTAACAAACAACTAGCAAGATTTCTAGTGCAGTGTGTTATAAACCAGCATTTTCAGTGAATTGTCCTGTATCCCATGGTTTACCTTTATAAAAGAGAAACACGGTGATGCGATTGCTCATATGAGCGAATCGTAACCACGAAGATCAAAACAGCGACAGTTTTCAATGTTCGAAAATCAGCAAATCGAAAAGCAGATTCACTGATTTTCTAACATAAATGTCGAATACAAAATGCAATGAAGTGTAAAGCAGGGGGGCAAGCCCCTCTGCACCCACCACACCCCCCTACTTTAATATACTGACTCCTAGATTGCACTACAGTGGGGAAAGGGACCATTTTCCGATCCCCACTGTAGTGCAATCCGCCCCAAAATGCCGAATCTGCAATGAGCGAATGTCACTGTACATTTGCTCATTGCACAGTTGAACCTTTTTGCATTTGACGTTTGCAAAGTTTGCAAACGTCCTTTCGCACATCTGCTGTTCACCCATGTGCAAAACGCAGACAAGAAGGTAAACCGTTGCCCACATTGGTGTTTCATACCATACATCTCAATAAAATATAGGTTTCTCAGTTATGAAAATATGAACATAAATAGAAAAATAGAAATAAGTGACAAAGATTAATTTCTGTAGTGCATGACATCCTAGACTAACAATCTTAGTGTCATTTTGTTAATAACTCCTTGCCCTTTGTATTACTAAATGTTGTGCAATGAAGAGCCCGAAGCCGCAAATGGACCAAAACAAGTCAGAGCCGAAGAAGCCTCAGTGCACCAGTATCGAGTGCTAAGCTCTGAGACATGCTCTGCTATGAAGATTTCAAACTGAATCCATCAAAAGCAATGTTGCTGTCAGCAATGAATTGGGGACAACCACAGATGGCTTTGGCTATGAAGCCACTGGCACTGAAATGGATATCAGGGAAAGAGCAAAATTAAGGTGGAGGGACAAACCACAAATGTTCTTGACAAAAAGAATACATGGCCTAAAGAATATGTCCTATGTGGACTGCCTCACAGCTCTATCCCTGTACTTGGTCTCCTACAGATTGCTGAGAGACAATCTATGCCTGGCATACAAAGCATCCTCTGATCTCACTCTGATGGACCTGTTACACATCAGCAAAATAAATAGTATCAGAATTAACCAACCTTGGGACCTACACCTCATCTTGCAAAAGAAATAGGACATGATGGAGGGGCAAGTATGTGTCTCAGAGACTATACTTTCTCTGGAACAGGCTTCCCATCATGAGAAGCAGAGTTCTTCCTACTCCATTCATGCGTAACTTGGACCAGTGGGTGAAGAATTGGAAATTTATCCCTAATCCGGCACCTGTGTCTCTACAAGGCAAAGGCAGCCTAAAAATGCTTGACCACCCATTCTCAAGCCTACATATACCCCTTAAAATAACCCTTAACCCTCCCACCCGGATCAATAGCCTAGTAATCACCTATGAACTGAAGTTCTATAAAAGAGGTTAAAGGCAAGACAGGACAGAAAGACCTGAAAAGACTGATAAACAAGAATTTTCAAATGAAACAGCCAAACAATTAAATAAGAAACAAAGCCAAAAGCCACTAATATGACCAAAAAGAGATGCTACCTAAATATAGCACAGAACTATGAACAATGACTGGATTGCGTTAAAGGACATAAAATCCTTTATAGGTTTTGTATATGATAGAACTTTTTTTCACTATTTGATTAAAATGAAACAGCTTGCAGTTCAGTATTTTTCAGTAGCAAACTATTGTATCTGTCAGGCATGATCAACCTAATGATGAAATCAGCCTTTTCTGGACTGGAAAAACAGTAACTGAAGTTTTTGAAAGAAAAAAAATTTGGGGGGGTGTGGTTCTTCTGACAATAATTCAGTTTAATACAGATTCTTAAATACACTCCAAATACAAGTGATAACAGTGAGTTATAACTGTCTGCATTAAACTGTTTCACTGCTAATCGCAGTAAGTAGGCCAGGAAAACTTGTTTCAGAAACAGTATATTGCTGCTTGCCTAACTGCCCACTCAAATGACACCACTGCATAATTAGTACGTTAAGTTGGACTGGGTAACCTACTCCTACTACTACAGAGCCATTCAATGAAGTCTTGAAAGGTGCTACTTGAGACCATAACATTAAATCAAATCAGTGACCTATACTAATGAACAAGTCTTGAAAGGTGCTACTTGAGACCATAACATTAAATCAAATCAGTGACCTATACTAATGAACAAGTCAACACAAAAATATTTTATGCAAAAGTTGTCTAGATATAATTACTTTGAATGGTATTATTTACAACATGGAACTATACAGAATGCAACACTGCAGATTCTGTAATAAGAATATTAGGAATTGTAAGTAAATCTTCCAGAAGTAATTCAGACTAGTTGAGATAGAAGCAAAACTGACTAGTACCTAAATGGTTTCATGATGCAATACACAAAGACCAAGTAAAACAGAGATGTACCTATGTGTATGTGTGTAACACACACACACACACACACACACACACACACACACACACACACACACACACACACACACCTGTTTCAGCTTTGTTAGCAACCATTAGTGTGTGCCTCAGGAAAACTGCTGGAAGTGGCCAAAAAGACAAGGAAAGCAGGTTAACAAACACTCATAGTCGGAAAGAATTTGATAAATTAAAGATTAAGCTTAAATCGCTGTCTGTGCTTTGCACCAGTTGTTAACATTTTATAGATAACACAATCTAAATGAATTGCAACACTTAACAGATAACATGAGAACTTAGAAGAACTGCACACATTTCACTTCACAGATAAAACCAACTAGGGTACAGTCATAATTAGACATTTCCTAACTGACATCCACAAGATAAGAAAGAAACTATTCACTTCAAAAACTGTTAATGCCATCAAGTAACAACCAAACTCCCTTAGTTCCTGAGGGGTGATGAACTGCTGCTTCCATTATGACATCATGACACAATATTTCATAATTAAGTTGTCAAACATCCTTCATGCAGGTCATCTATTCCTGTGTGACATTAGCTTCTGCCTATGTGAAGAAATTAGAAGACTGCTCAAACATTAGTACAATACATTTTCTCAGGCAATGAAAAAGACTATCTCATAATCAAAATCAAAATCAAGAATTAAAACTGCAATTTCTGACAACAATTGAGGAAACAGCAGAAAATGTTTTTAAAATAATTCAGTGTCTAATTCGTAGAGAATAGACACCTAAAATGGCACTGACATCCCCTACATCCCCACCTAATGTGGGCATATTATAATATTATCTTGCATATTATTGGCCATAAGAATATGCAGGTACAACTGAAAAAGGCATCAGAACTGTTTCTCATGTCAGAACCCAGGACTGCAATACAGTGATTTATATGAGCTTGTATTATGCTGCACTTTTTTCCACGCAAAGTATTTATAAACATCTACAAATGCATTAAATAATCCTATAATATTCTGATACTTTACTTGGTGTGGTTTTCCTGAACATTAATATAACTTGCAGTAATATTTTCTCAGTAGTTATTTAAATGCTACTAAAACTGAAATAACTAAAACAATAAATGAATGAAATAATTAGCAATACAAATAGCAGAAGACAAACATTTTCATACTTCAGGATGTTTAATGCTCTCGTTTCTCATATACAATATAAAATGCTAAAGAAACATGATTGATACTACACTGTTGAAACAGACCAGCTTGATTTTTCTAAATCATCACAAAAGGTCCAAGTTCTGAGGCAGTCTGAAAAGCCAAGTGAATCTGGAAGAGAAAAAAGTGAGAAACTGGCAATATTTTCATATATAAAAGTTTCTTCTGGTAATACCATAAAATGTTAACCATTTATTTTGTCAAAAAATTCAAACAACAAAAGTGTCAGAAGATAAGACCTCATTGGTTTTAACTCTTATAAATTAATTAAGGACGGACTTGTCTGGATGACTGGCTGGGTCCTGCAGCATGTTAAAACAAGTAGTTTGAATTTTGAAGACTGAGTTTACAAAGGAAAAAAGACAGGGAAGATGTTGTGCTCAGGGGATTAATCCATCCAGGGAATTAAACGCCACTTAGAACACAGTGGATCAGCACATTTTCACTGAGAAAGCCTACATTCTCCCATTTAAAAATACAGAGCCATTACTCTATTCTGCTCCAACACAAAACCTCTTTCATCAGCTCTCTTTATTACATGGATTACACTTATGTGTTCTCTGCATTTGCTGGGTATGCAAACACTGCAGCAAAGAAGTCTCTATTCCAAATTAAAAAAGGGAAAAAAAGAACACCCACAGTTTTCCTAACAAGAAGAGGAGTTACCTTATGAGCCAGTGGATTGCAGTTTAACTATTTATAACCCAGGAGGGCATAACTGGATGAAAACTACAAATTGTTGACTACATTCAGTTCCAAAGGTGACCATGACTAGCACAGTGAGCTTCTTTTCTATTTAATGTAAGCTAATGCAGAAGTTTACAAAAATTACAGTCTAACAATGTTTCCATCTAATACAAAATATTCAGCATTTCAGATATTAACCATTTTATCCATTAACAAAATCTGTACAAATGTAACAGTTCAAAAAAGAACTTGAATATCTTCACCAAAAAGAAAGGCATGCCAAGTATCTTTGTATCCTTCTCTCTGGAGAGATCGGATTCTTATAATTAATGCATTGCAACAGTTGTTTTCGAGTGAAGCCATGCTGTACTGCATTACAAAATAAAAAATAACAGCAATTGCACACCTTTAAGAGATCTTTTTTTTATTTTTTTTTTTTACAAATCTGCTTATATTTCTGACAGATTGGGTTTATACTTCCCTGTCCAAACTATTAATAAAAAAAGACAGCAAAATTTCTTTATTCTAAAATGCCTCTGGAACTAAACAATGAACTTCACTTTTAATGCATTTATGGCAATGCAATTTTTAAATGGCTTTATCATCACAAATATAAATCCTCTTAAACTTAGATGGCCACAAGTCCATTTTTCCCCATATAAATGGCTGGTGCTACAGTGCACTGAAGCAGGTAAAGAACTATTACTATTTGCCAAGTCAGGCTAGGTACACTAAATTAATATTTCTGAAAGTGTAGCTAACTTAGAAGAGAAACAAGATATTACAAATATCCCAGGTTCAAATATAGAAAACTGAAAACATACACTATTCCCTAATACAACAGCATAACCAAAAGATATAGGACTTCTATATGGCCTATCATAAATGGAATTTTGCCTGCAACGATAATAAAGGAACAGACGTAAGTATCAAATGGATTGCATTTACTTCCCTGGAGGAGCACTTGACAGTACAGATATTTTTGCTTAACAGATGGAAATGAAGAATGCCTAAACAAATGGAACCTAGTGGCATGGGCATCTTCACATGAAAGCTACAGCAACTATCAAAACAATTTTAAACATGCTCTCGCTCCACATTTGCCTAGTTATGACTTTAAGGAGTTAAAACACTGAATTAACAGGAAAAATCATAAAACTGAACAGATTCAGTTACCTGCAACCTGCATACTACCTTTAATAAAGCTTATAGGAATTATTCTTAAATGCGCAGTACATTTTAACCTATGCATCTTTGAAAGCTAGCTTTAGAAATCCAGTTTAATAAACTGACATTTAACTAAATATCTGTTATCAGGTGACCCTGGACTTTTATTTTATTTTTTTACAGTTGTCGGGCATTACTTTTATTTAGACAGAGATTGAATAGGTAGATACACAGACAAATCTATCATTAATTCAATCAGTAGGGGTAAGATAATTTCTCTGCATCTATTTTTAAGACAACTACTATGTGTGAGGGGGAGGAGGTAAAAAGGCCACCATGCCACCCCCCCAAAATGGAATTAGCACTAAAAGCATGAAAGTTACAACCATACAATATATTTTGCTTTGCTGTTACACAGTAACCACTGACCTAGTTGCCTAAACCTGTCAAAATGATATAGCAATCTCAGATTATGCTAGTGCTACATAATTATGACAGGAATGGAGAATATGTATTACGGTCCAGTGATGTTCATTACTGCCATACTTTAAACAGCAAATATTTATGATATTTAGTTTACATGTCTGCATTCTACAACTACAGTTCAACATTTTCTTTCCATTCTTTATCTCACACTTTTTTTCTACCTGTGTATGTGAAAAACATACCTTAAATCTAAACTGTTCATGAATTTCAGACAGCTGTTGTTTACTTCCATCTATAGTTTACAAAAGTTTCTGTTTACCTGGTGGATGTGAGTCCTCATTTATTAACTGCATGATTCTGAACTTAATTTCATGCCTTTTTCTCTTGTATGTTTACTTGGACATACTGCTTACCTCACCTGGCTACCCTATGCTAGCCAGTCTCTAGAGTGTTAGAATTGATGCCTCATAGGCTTGTTTTGATTCCAGTGATTAACCATTTTAAGATTGAAAAATGGTGTATACTAATGGTATGCACTTTGATAGCAATAACGCAAACCACATATTACAGAAAAGACACTAAACAACATTCCCTTTAGAAGTGGCAGATTGTTCAAATTGGGGCTTTTTCTGATACTTTTTGCCCAGATATCTGTAGATCACTGCCATCCTCCCCTTTTAATCCCATTATCTGGAGGAAGGCATCAGGGCTTATCATATATGAAGTAATTATAACATATAATGCAGATATATTGCTACCCAGTGTTGCCTTTCTTCAAAACAATTGTATGCAGTACTTTATTACAGATATTTTTCTCTTAACTGGAATGTGCAGTCTAAGGAAGGGTTAAGCACTTGCATTCATGTAATTCATTGCTGTATCCACACTTTTCAGGTCAATAACAAGCTAGGAGGTACCTAAGCAGGGAGGTATAGCTTTCTGTTCTTTAGTGGCTCTTGAATTAATCAAGTGGAAATGAGTGTTGCCAATGTTATGGGAAGGCTGAGAATGTGAAAAGAAAAAGGAATGATTAATCACAGTAAGAAACTGCATCCATAATAAAATGCCAAAATTAAACCCACATGAATCAAAATAAGTGTAAGCAACAGGCAGGCTTCACAAGGACAGAACAACAAAAAGGGCTGGAATGTGTGTTCAGATGCATTTATTCCACAAAGTGTTTGGCTCTGCATGTATACGAAATAACTTTTTGTAAGACAATTAAGATTTGTGTTGAGCAAACTAACCTCATGCCAGGTATTGCTAATTATTAATTAATGTTTTTTTTTTCGAACTGTAGATAATGATCACTATTTACAAAAAGAAAAAAAAAAGCCAGCAAATGACATTCTGAAATTTCATAAATATTACTTTAGTAAACAAAGAAAGATGTGTGTATACACAACTACATTAATATATTATATTTTGAAGGTTTTAAGCCTTTATAATAAGCATAAAGTGAATTCCTAAATGTCAATGTTTACCACTTACACTATCCAAAGGGGGACTTTTCTGTTATAAAAGGATGAAATATTTAGAATTGACAACATATAAATAGTGGGCAAACACGTGAAATTGTGTTGCAACCATTATGGTCATAACTCATTTTTAAACTGCATGTGTTACTTAAAAGTACTTGAACGCGACTCATGCCTTGTTACACTAAAATGATGATGCTTACCATGAAATCACTGGCCCTTCTTTAATGATTTTAACATTAGAGTGCCTTCTCGTTCTTGTACATCCAATCCCATACTTCTCAGGAAGGACGTATCTGCCAAACCCAGTCTGTCCATCTTTGATATGACCTCCTGATTCTCTCTATTATGTTCTGTAAGATTCCTTATAGCAAATACTGCCCACTGATTCATAACTTTATATGAGTTAAGGAAAACATTAAACAATTTCAAGCTATTAAAACTAACAAAAGCAAGATATATCTATGCACACAGGTAGATAAAATAAAGGTATTTTCAACATATAATCTGAATACTTAAGTAAAAAGAAATCTGAATCACTTGTATAAGTCACTGAAAATAAAGAAAGTAAGGAATGCTGAGTGCAAGAAAAACTTACTTTATGTAACTATCATTAGGCAATTGCAATAAGGAAAAACTAACAATAAAACATAATGGATAGCGGATGTTGCAAACTAGGGGGAAAAAGAACAGTTTAAATGTTAGTGTTCTTTAATGAAGAAGCTTAAAGGAAATGCTTACTAAAATCAATACAAACAAGACATTCTGCAAAGATACAGGTAGAAAGAGAATACATTTCAGACTGCCCAATCCATTCATTTGTCCACTAGTTAAATTGCAAGACATTGTCAACGAATATTCTACAGCCTGGTAGAACTGTTTACATTCACTCCTAATACTAACCACTGCCTCCAAATCAACACATTCCTCAAGAAACTTTACTTGCACCCACAAATCTATGAAAAATAATACTGCGTGTATCATCACTGAAATACCCTCCCTAGCTATCTTCCAGTTCTGCTCAGTTCTTTTTATCTTCCACAAAAAGATGTCACTTTCATGGATCTTGCAAATTTCTCTTGAGTGTGACACATTTAAAATTTGCATACCATTCTCTATGTATCCCTTTTCCCCTAAGCTGCACATATCAAATTTGCTTACTTTCTTGTGTAGACCCTGTAACATGTCTTGCCCTTCTCTATATAATATCCAAATTTTGTCAACATACTTGCATAAACTGGGTCTCAAGAAACATATGTAGTACTCCAAAGTTGGCCCTACCATATATATCAATACAAAAGATACAGCTGTTGTCTTCTGGTTATGCTTATGATTATGCACCCCAGAATTATTTTAAGGTGCTTAATGTCCTCTTTTATATGATTTTATTTTTCATTTTGATTGCTGTATCTCACTTCATTATGTAGTCTCTCACTGAATTTTTATTCTGCAGTTTCATTATCTTTCATTTCTTTGCACTAGACCTATAAAACACACACACACACACACACACACTGCTATTCTAATCCTGAAGCCTCTTCTTACCCATCCAATTTTCTGGAGAGAACCGGCTACAGATGTCCGTGTCATCAGAAATGAAAATTTATTCACTTTCCAGTGCAGTGCTACAAAACTGAAGATGAAGGTAAATGATCCCCTAACTAAATCCAGGGATATACCACTCGGAAATCTACTACTTACAGGTTCATAGGAGGTTACTAGGCTATTGACCCAAACTTCTTTACAAGCCTAGCCGTACAGACCCAATGTAATACTAGAGGAAGGATACTGCCTAAACCGGAGGTCTTAATTAGCAATGACTGCCCATATCTAGGAGGGTCATACGTGAAAACCTTGGCAGATATTTACAGTTTCCCATCCAGTCATCAAGCCTTCATTTAAACAGAGTCAAAGATGGGTTCTCTTTGATGTGGACTAGTAGCCTATTCCAGAGAAGTGGCAACCTCAGAGATATACCTCTCTCCACCAAGCCCTATTCACGTCGCAAGCCAGGTTAAGGTCCCTGGAGCAGGTGACTCATATCCCATTTGAGTTGTGGATTTGCAGCATTTTTATTAGTTTTGGATCAGAGATTTCTCTGTAAGCCAAGCGCACGTCTCTTCTAAATAGCCTGTATGTTTCTGAGTGCAGTGACTGTGACTTCAGTCTGTCAATGTATAAATGTACTGGAGACCCCGAATTTTCTTAGTTAGACATCTGAGGTCTCTCAAGTTGCTGCAGGTGTCTGGTAAGGTACACACAAAAGGGAGCACTGTACTCAGTTAATGGCCTGACGAGGGACGAGTACAGAGGAGTTATAACTCATTAGCAAAGGCATTGCCTCAAAAGCAAAAGAGGTGTGCGAAGTGGAATGCCTCCCTTACCACAGTTGATACATGGAGGTCAAAGTTAAAGCTTGTGGTCCCAAGTCTCTCACTACTGAGTTGGTTCTTAGAGTATTATTATTTATAGGACAGTCAGCAGGGAAATCATTTTAAATGAAGGGGATGATAATTCATTTTTTAGCACTGAGATTGAGCCCATGGCTATGGCACCAATCACTGGTCTAATTCCCTTGAAGTATACTGACATCTTTTGGGGATTCAATGACTGCAACTAATTTGCAGTTGTCAGCAGCCTTAGTCAGCCACAGCCCCTCTGCTTTGGCCTAAACATCTGAGGAGTATATTCCAAACAATTGGGGGCCCAGCACCGACCCCTGTGGAACCCCACTGGTGACAGGTCTGCTGGTTGAGGTACAGTCCCCAACTTTGACTGTGTGTGATCTGTCAGTGAGCCAGTTAGCAACCCACCTGACAAAATTAGGGTTGATATTCAACTGGGTGAGTTTATCAAAAATGTTCGAATATGGGATTGTGTCAAAGGCCTTGGCCAAGTCCAGAAAGGCTGCATGTGATGTTTTCAAAGAAGTCCACCAGGTTTAACAGGCTAGACCTGCCCTTGACAAAACCAAACTGGGTCGGATTAAGGGTTTGAAGGTCACCTATATCTTTATTTACAGGGTCCATGATGATCCATTCCATGGCCTTACAGAAAAGGCTGGTTAAACCTATGGGTCTATAGTTTCCAGGGTCTCTTGCTGTACCCCCCCCTTTATGAAGGGGATGATGTTTGCTGTTATGCATTCAGTAGGGACAAGACTAGTACACAGGCTGTGGCTGGACAGAGTACCTAATGGAGTTGCTAACTCGTGTTTTAGACCATTTAAAACAGAAGCTGGGATGCCATCCATTCTCATAGAGGCTGTGTTTTTGGCCTTGGAGAGAGCATTAATGACTTGCTCTTTGGAGATGCAAGGTGGGGGAGATGTTGAAGGAATGCTTTGTGGTATGTTTGCAGGAGACAGGGGGGTGACATTTTCATCAAACCTGTCAGCTAACAGGTTAGCTGTTTTCCCAGGATCAGTGTGTGACACCATCTACAGCTAGTTCAGCACACATCTGAGTCCAACCTTTTAGTTTACGGATACAGCTGAAGAATGCCTTATGGTTATCTTTAGCTATGGTTGGTAATTTTTTTCCCCCGAAGTTGCACTTAGAGGATTTTACAAGTTGTCTTATTTGCTTGTTCAAACAGAGGAGAGTGTTTATCCAGTGCTGGGACCTCTCTTTTTTTTATTCTCAGACAGCAATTTCTTCCTCTTGTTGTATAACCTATTAATGCTAGATGTCCACCAGGGGGGGGCTTGTTTTTTTCTTGAGGATCATGTTTTGATCCTATCAGATACAGCTGTCTCTACACATTTGTAAAAATGCTTGTACAGGGCACAAGTGTATACCTTAGTATAGTTGTCAATAACATCTGTGGGAACAGGTGCTTGGAAGTTGTTTATGCCATCCCTTAGGAAGGTATAATTAGCTATGGTAAAATTTTTTACCTGATTTCTTCTAAGAGGGGTTCAGGTGTTATTGCTATTTCAAATCTGAATGATTTGTGATCGGATTTAGCCAGTGAGGGTACTACACTTGTGGTGGTACAATGGTCACCCATGTTGGTGAGGACCAGGTGTTTAAGCCCCCTGTGGAGTTGCATACTATTTGTTCCAGGGCATGTGTGTTAAAGCCCAGGAACCTCTGTGCGAAGATGCTGGAACTCGTGTAAGTTTCTCAGTCAATGGAATGATAGGTAAAATCGACGATGACTAGAGTTTATGGTTGTAAATGAATTGACTCGAGTAGGTCCAAATAAGCAGTGTAGGTATCTTGGTTCATTGAGGGGGCCTACAGTTAGTTGAACTTGGAGTAACTCCATGGAGTTTTCCTGTCTAACCAGCCTAGTGGTGTATTTGTCTTTGATAAAGATAAATACTCCTCCTTCTTTGGTTCTCACACGTTCATTTTGTGGTCTGAAAGTGTGGAAGGCATTGTTGTTAATTGTAGCTGTACTATAACTGTAACTAGATTGTTAATAGTAACTGGAATTCACACTTTCACTGTGAATTAGTTAACTATCAACCTCTGCATCATACTGTCCAACCAGTTTTAACACACATCCCTACGCTGGAACTTACTCCAAGCCTGGATAAAGTACAGCTGTTTAAGTAAACCTACCATAACAGTAGATGTTTGAATATTCACTGCTGCAGTTGCTTAAGGTATACAGGATTATATCCTACAAAGGATGCAACAGCAAGCCAGATTCCAAAGCTTCAGGCCATTTTCCACACATCAAAAGCATTAGCTCAAGCTGAGCTGACAAAGCACCAAGCCCTTCAGAGCTTTCCTGTCACTGAACAGCATACTCTTCTGCAGGCTTTTGAGGACAGACAGTTTGGGGATGCTGTTCCTTCACTAGGTACATAGGTTTCCTTCAAGGAAAAAAAGCCCTCCAATGTAACTATCAAGATAACAAATAAGCCATAAATCAACTGATGTACGCACAATGCTATGTCCTCCACTTTGGCACTTGAGCTGAGGCTGTCTATGTGAAGAGTGTGGGCTGATTTTGTTTTGCCATTTCTGTTGTTGGAACTGTTTTTGAAAACTGTAACTGTATTATTTTGTTGTCTAAACTAAAACAGTCAAGTACTGGGGCCTATTTGAAAACTTTAACAGTTAGTTTTGTGTGAGACAGTTAATTGCTGA
This sequence comes from Protopterus annectens, assembly GCF_019279795.1. Classification (NCBI taxonomy): domain Eukaryota; kingdom Metazoa; phylum Chordata; order Ceratodontiformes; family Protopteridae; genus Protopterus; species Protopterus annectens. Next base: position 648,248,138 of record NC_056745.1, on the reverse strand, counting down.
CATTTTTCTAGTGTAAGCAAAACTAAGTTTTATCAGCTTTAATGCTGTTTAATACTGACAAGTACTTCAAACCAAAAACAACATTCCATATCGACTCAAATAAACATTATATGTGTATGTATATATACAAACATACATACACGTACACATGAAAATGTTGATATCAAGTAATGCTGCTCAGCTTCAACCTCGTCTGTGACATCAACAAGAATTGTTGGAGGGACAAATTTGTGACCCAGAGACTCCCCCATCTATGGAATAGATACCCTTCTCCACATCAAGCAGAGTACCTTTTTACCCCTTTTTAAGCTAAACCTGGACAACTGGATGGGAAACAGAAAATATACTCCTGGAATTCTACCCGTGTCCCTGCTGGACAGAGGCATCAGGTGCTGATTTGTCTAACATGGGCCAAACTCTTGGCTAGGCTTATAACGGCCTCAAGGCCAATAGCCTAGTAACCTCCTATGATTCTATAAGACATCAGGAATGACCACTATGTTTGGCAGCTTACCACATTTTAAAATATGTAGTTGAGACATTATTCAACACTGCAGGACACCAGGCTTTTAATTTTGTTGGCTAAAAATATTCCTTGTTGGAGTAAAACACCAAGTCACCACCTTAGAATGAAAGCTAACTTTGTCATAACACAAATCTTGCAGTATTTAGAAGTGATGCCAGCATGTATAACATTCCTTTTATTCTTGAAATCACCACTATGTTCCCTATTCCTTGTAAGTTTATTTATTTATTTTTTATTTACTTGACATTTGTTAACCTGGTTAGTTCGACTGGGAAAAAAGCCCCAAATATACACAAAATACAAGATAAACTGCAATACACTTTATAATAACAAAAAGAAAATGTTATAAATTAACACTGATTACAATCAAGGTGGTCAGAGACGAAAAAACAAAAACGTATGTATACTGTAGTATAACCCATAGTTATGAATAAGCTCAGGATGAAAATGAGGAGGGAAAACAAAGAAGGGAGATTAAGAGGGTGCAGGGCAAGTGCAGGACCAAGATTTTAGTAGGGTGTCCTTGAGAAATGTTTTGAAGCTATAAGTGTTAACAGATAGTTCTTAAAAATAGAGGTAGTTTATTCCAAGCTTTAGCCACAGAATGATTGTTGAGAAGTTTGCCTTAAATTGTGAATTTCTAAAAGGTGAAGATCAGAGCTTCGGAAAGTACGTTTTGGCGAGTAGGGAGAGATGAGGGTTGAGAGAGCAGGACAGAAGGAGAGTCTGTTTAGAATGGAGTGAGTGAGGTGCAGCTGAGGAAGTTGTTGCTGGAATTCAAGCCATTGCAGGATTTTTAACACTATGCAGTGAATACTATGCAAGTTTTTTTTTAGAAATTTGACAAATGGTCCAGTTGGATAAATTAATCGCAAACTGGGCATTAGGATGAGTAAAAATAAACTTGGCTTTACAGTCTTATCAGTCAGAAAGTGGAAAAGATTAATGGCAAACAATTAGTATAATTTAATTCTGGGAAGCACCTTATATTTCCAGAAAACCACATTAATGACTGATGCCAAACTAGGTATCTGTATTCTGACTAGTGTGTGTGTTTGTGGGCCTATAACATACCAACATGGGTGCGTCACAGTTACCATTCCTGTCTCAGAGCTGAGGCTGTGTTGTGTGCAGAGTGATTCTCTTGTGCTATTTCTGTGGCTAGAACTGTTTCAGTTAAAGAACAAAATAATACAGTCAGAGTTAAAATGCTTCAAAAACAAAAACAGTTTGGTTAGCAAAGTGTTGGGGTCTGTTTGAAAGCTGTAGTAATTAGTTTTATGAGAGAGTTCAATGCCATTTTTTCTAAGTGTTTGAGCACAAATGTATTTTTCAGAGCTGTTTGCTAGCTGGTCATCTTATTCAATTTATTAGCTAATTATAACTCACTCCAGTGGGCATTTGCTGAAGCTCCACCTTAGCAGACTGGTTTGGAGACATCTTAAACCTATACTGGTAAGTTTTCTGAGTATCTGCATACCAGGAAATTAAAAAATATATATGGTTCGATTTCATTTTGCTATGCTGCTGCTAGAACTGCTATGAAGCATTTTTAATTGTGACTTTGTTATTTTCTTTACAAACCATGGCTGAAGAATTACCCACTGTCCCACCCTTTTCCTGTTGTGTTCTTAAGCACAGTCTCTCTCTCTCTCTCTTGCTCGCTGCTCGAAATGTTAATTTGACCACAAATTCCCTCCCTCTTCTCCTCCACTGTTGTCAGCAAGCACAAAAGTAAAATTTTTGTGAAGCCATTTCTCCATTAAGCTTTCACGTTTACCATTTTATTATATTATTTCATATTAACATGATACTAAATCCCTACACAGCCAATCCAGGTTGTCTTTCTGTATTATTTATCTACTTACATTTGTTTACCAGGAAATTCCAACTGGACACAGGTTCTTCTTCAGTGGAGGCCCGGGGCTCCACAGAACAATAAATGAGCAGCAGAGTACATGAAGAACAACGGAATATACATACAATAGCAAATAATACATATGGCACTTAACATTAGCTATACACACAATATGAAACATAGTAATGAACAGATATACCAATATCTTGCTAGAGCTAGGAATAAAGGTAGGATGTATATACAGATAGTACTAAGCTCAAACGGATACTGTTCTAAACTCATATACCCAGATCTTATATACAAATATTGCGCTAAACTCAGATATAAAGCAGATGCTCCACACAAAGGTGGAACAAGCTAGAAGGGCTAATAGGATGGAAGGGGAAGATATTGGAGTAAGAGGGGAGACTGAGTGAGTAGTATACATAGTAGTGAAAGGAAGCTAGGTGTAAGTCAGTTGGATATGTATTTAGAGTTGAGATGAAGTGAGGTAGGTAAGCAAGTTATAACAGGTCTGAGAGACTGAGTGAGGAGGGAAGGGGAGGGTAAAGGGTGAGCCAGGGCCTGCAGAGGAAGAAATGCAATGATCAGACGGTGTGAAGCTGGGTGGCTAGGGGAGGTAAAAAGGAGGGTTACTAGTCGGGATTGGTGCATGGGCGTAACTAGAGACTTTTTAAGTGAGTTTTTAGTGCAGTCTTGAAGTGATTGCAAGAAGGTAGTGTGGTTATGGAGGGGGGGGGGGGGTATTGTTCCATAATCTGAATATGATGCAGGAGAATAGTGCTTCTCCTGCTGAGTTCTTGGGTTTGGTCACTAGAAGTAGATTTTTGCTGCTGCAGTGTAGTGGTCTAGAGGAGCAGTAAGGCTGTAGAAGGTTTTGAAGGGATGGGACTTTAAGAAGATGGTTTACTAACTTGTCGGCGAGACAGAGTTGATTCTGGTGAAGAAGTTGAGAGAGTTCAAGCCAGTCAAGTTCTCTAAGTTAGAAACCATGGTTGCTGCGATAAGAGGCATCAGTGACAAATGCAGCAATTTACTGTAGCAAGCCTCGAGCTTGTTTTGATCTGTTTGTCTAAGGTAGGTAAGTATAGGAGAGGTGTAGAGTAAAGTGGAGATTAGGTGGGAACTGGCTGCAGATATTTTGGCTGTCTTGGTGAGGAATTGTTTGTTTCTGTGCAATGCACCTAGTTTTTTATGATCCTTTTTTATAGTAAGAGAAATGCGAGTGTCAAATCTGAGATTGTTATCAATCTCAACACCAAGTAGTTTGGTGTGTTCTGTTGGGGAGATGATGGTATTGTCTTTGGGTAGAATATTAAAGTGGGGGGGTAACTTGGTTAGATTTAGTGGGTTGGAAGATGAGGAGCTTAGTCTTGCTTGGGTTGAGTAATACCTGGGCATTAGATAGCCAGCGTTCTACAGATGAAAAGGCTTCCTATGTGATCTTGTGAAGTTCAGGTATAGTTGGGGCTGAGCAGATGAGGGTGGAATTATCTGCATACTGTATAAGGGAGGCACGCTTGGTGGCTGTGAATAGATCACTGGTGAAGACTGACAATAGTAGGGGACCAAGGATGGAGCCTTGGGGAACACCGAAGTTACAGGAACTTGAGGAGATAGGTCTTTATGCCAGACAACTGATTGCTGGCGGCCACTTAGATAGCTGTGAAACCAATCAATAGCTGATTGGAAAAAAGATAGGTTAGTGAGAACAGAGATTAGTAGTTTGTGTGACACCATGTCAAAAGTCTTGGATTGATTCAGAAATACAGCAGAGAACAGGCCATTATTTTTATAATGAAGGATAGCATTAGTGAAAGAGAGCAAGGCGGTAATAGTGCTGTGGTATGGCCTGTACCCATGCTAACTGCTGAAGAGGAGGTTAGCTAAGAGGTAGTCTAAGACTTGAGAATGGATGCACTTCTCAAGTATCTTGGAAAGTGGAGAAAAGATGGCTATGGGGCAGTAACTGGAAAGTTCAGTGTAGGAGCCACCTTTATGGGGGGGGGATGATGTGGGATATCTTCCACAGTGTGGGGTCATAGATTTATGATAAGGACCGATTAATTAAGACACAGACTGGATAAACTAGGGCTTCTGCTGCTATTTTTAGGTATTCAGAGGGGAGATTGGCATCTGCAAGTTTTGTAGGCTTAAGTTTCAATAGAAGGGTTTTTTTTAATAGGAGGTAGGCACTGATGAAAAAGAAAAGACTGTGGGCAGAGTATTTAGTTTTGATGTAGGGAGGGTGGGTAAAGGGTTGTTTAGTTAAAGACAAAATGGTTTCAGTAAAGTGTTAACTGAATGAGTCATCAATACTGCTGGAGAAAGGGGGAGTGGTAAGTGGGGGTTGCCTACTTCACCTGGGTGGACAATAGAGTTTTAATGTGGACGAGAACTGCTTAGGGGTGTGATAGGAGGTGTTTAGGACAAACTGATAATATTGGGTTTTATCTTCTATTTTCCTTTTGACCTTGTTGTGCAATTCCAGGAATGACTGTCTAGAGGAGGTGTTTTTTGTTAAACTCCAGTGCTCCCAAGCCTTATGTCCTGGTGCTTTTTTGCAGGCAATGGGAGTACTGCGTTTTGACTCTGGCATTTCTTATGGGGGCATGTGTGTTTAGGAAGGTGCTATTCAAGAAGTGGACGGCTTCATCCAGATTGAGGTACTTTAATGGTGTCCAATCACATTTTTGAAGGGAAGAGATAAAGGAGAGAAGGTTAAAGTTTACCCTATTTTGGATATGCCTATAGATGATGAGTTTAGCACAATTTAAGTGGTGTCTCAGAAGGAAGATTGGAGTGTGGTTACTGAGGCTGTCTGGTAGACAGCCAGCTAAGTATGAGTGAGGGTCATTATTGACTAATATCCAGTCCGTAGTATGTTAGAGTTTTTATTATCCAGGCAGGTGACTGCATTAGTTGGGAGAAACTATGAAGGTTTAGGGGGTGGGATGGGTGACTGTTACTCCAAGATAGCCAGTTGATATTAAAATCACCTAGGATTATGGTTTCCCTGGGTTAGGATGTTTTATCCAGGTGGGAAGTAGCATCCTATGATGTTGATTGTTTTATTTGGGTTTAGTTTGAGGTTGGCATATAGGATTTCTTAATTTCCAATGTGGGGGGCAGATGTGTTTGGATCTGGATGTTGAGGTGGTGTTTAAACATTAGAACCGCACCACCCCCTTCCTTAGATAGTTTATCGACACAAAGAATGTTATAACCTGTTGGAAGAATTTCCTCATTTTTGATGTGAGGTTTCAGCCAGGTTTCGGTCAGGATGAGAATATCAGGAGAGTATAAAGCTATGTTGGCGTTTAGGTAGTGGGTTTTATTAGTTATACTTCTGATATTCAGACACATAAACAGGAGGTCAGATGGCTTTCTGCTGGATGTTAGTTGCGAGAAGGAGCAGGCATTAGGCAGATTTTTAGGTGAGGCGTTGGTAACAGTAAGACCAGGATTAGGGTGGATATCACCACAGAGGGCTAATTTAGATAGGGCAGTAAACATACGTTTTATAAATCTGGTAATTAACCTGTCATATTTTAGGGATATTTTTTGTTTGAATGCAACAGGTGACTGATTGTATGGTGGGTGTATTGTGATAAAGATTGTCACGGCATGACAAGTGTAATTAGTCGGTGAGTGATGGGTAGAAGTCAGAGTAAGGGTGCAGTGGTAGTGGTGGAGTGTGTCTATTATGGAATTCTGGTAGGATGTAAGTTGTGCAGGTAAGGAGAGTAAGCACACTAGGTGGTAGCATGAATGTCAGGACAGCAGTTAGATTGGAAGTGGGTGGGGTACTGTGGGCGGTACAGGAGATAGGTTACTAGTATTGGTCTGATTGGTTGCTGGTTATTGGGAAGGGTTAGTGCCTAGAATAAATCTAGATGTAGTAGGGGCAGGTGGGATAAGGCGTCAGCGTGGGGCATGAAGTGAGCCTGTGTGTAGCACAGGTGAACGGAGCAGGGCTTAAAACCCTCCAAGCTTTGGATCACCAGGTAAGTATCTGATGGCTTACCAGTGAGCAGAATTCAACATACAAGAAAAAGAAAAATGAACACTTAACAGTACAGTTGAATCAGTAGCAGAGACAACTGCAGTGCTAAATCAGTAAACACGGTTTCTAACGCCAACATCAAGTTATTTGGATTTAAATTACATTTACAACAGCAGTTTTAGTACACCATAGTTGCATAGACACAACATAGCTGCAGTGGTAATGTCAGTAAAACACTTACTGAATGGCAGAATCAAACCAGTGAAATAAATAAGCAGAGCAGTAGTCAAGAATCAGAAAGTGAATACCAGTTGTATAGATCCGAATAATTACCTAAAAACAGCACTAAGAAATTCCTGAGGTCTGATGGCTTACCAGTGAGCAGAATTCAACTGCTGATGAGCACTTGTGTCCTGATGGGAGACTAGTAATTTAAAGATGGCTCCATAAACAGCAGGAATCTAATACAGACTTAGCATTGGGGGTGGGGGGTGGCAAAAAGGTGTTAACCAGGTGCAATGTAAAGAAACCAGCCAAACCAGAGAGGCAAGCAGTGGAAAACTATCAGTGAATGCCTTAGAGGGGGTGAGTAGTAATACAAACTCTACCTGTAAAGTGAAGGAGAGAAGAGACAGCAAAGATTATTAAGGTTGGGAATGTGTCTTCATACTGACTTGCTTATTAGTAGACAGTTTGTGCACAGATTATAGTAGGAAGATACATTAGCAATGAAGGTGAATGTAGAGAGATGCAAATAAACAGGTGTGGCTCAAGTGATACAAAACTAAAGCAAACAGCACTGATAGGGCTCCCGCTTGAGGGTTAATTTTTAATCACAGAGAACAGGAAGGACCTGAATTAAGTATATATTGTCTACTGGACAGTTAGGATTACTACACAAGCTGGGGGGGGGTAGAGACACAAGGCTCAAACTGTCAGTGTTATTAGCACGCTGAGAACTGCTAAGTAACACAGCTAATATTAAAGTTTCACTATCATAACACATACATGTAGAATGCCTGGGTGGACTGACCCTGCTCTTCAGGCTCAAAGGGTATACCCTTGGTTTAGTTTTGCAGTACTGATTCCTTCCTAGACTGTATGGGTGGGATGGTAGCAGCAGACTGCAGAGTTGCTCAAGTGTGCCTGCTCTTCAGGCTCAAAGGGTATATCCTTGGTTTAGTTTTGTAGTACGGATTGCTTCCTAGACTGTATGGGTGGGGTGGTAGATGTGGACTGCAGCGTTACTCGAGTGTGCCGTAAGCAGAATTCAACTGCTGAGGAGCACTTGTGTCCTGAAGGGAAACTAGTAATTTAAAGATTTGTCTTTCAGTAGGTATGACTCTCCAAGTTTGCCTGCATTTACTATAAAAAGAAGTTATGTACTTACCATAATGTTCCATGTGAGTTGTTTATCTTGCCTTTATTCTCACTGATGGGTTCGGAGCTGATTCTCGGCTCCTATACGGCCGATAGCAAAGCTCAAGGTTTGCCAGTAGCTCGAGACCAAGCCCCTTATCCCACAATGCACTGCTGGAATTACCTCAGATCTTGTTTGCTGTGAGTAACAGTATATATATATATATATATATATATATATATATATATACCCTTTTATTTATTTCTACCAAGAACACTTCCCGAAGGGGAAGAAGAAATATTGAATAACCAGGATGGTACTAGCCTCTAAGTCAACAGTCAGCCAGGAGAGGGAAGGAGGGAGGGACGTGCGAATAAAGGCAAGATAAACAACTCCCATGGAACGTTATGGTAAGTACATAACTTCTTTATATGAAGTTGTTAAATCTCGCTGTTTATTCTCACCGATGGGTAGCGTCCCTAACACCCTCAATCTTGGGCGGCTCAGGAAGTATGTTCTTCAGTACCGTGGAACCAAAGGAAGACCTGTCCCTTGAAGCCTGATCTACTTTGTAATGCGTGATAAAGGCATGAAGCTTAGACCAAGTGGCTGCAGCGCAAATGTTGTCAAGGGGCAATTTAGCTTGAAAAGCAGAAGACGTAGAGACGGCTCTGGTAGAATGAACTTTAGGTTTGTGTGTTAATGGCATGTGTGTTAATGGCATGCTCACATTCTCATAAACAAAGGATATACAATTGGATAACCATTTAGATAAGGTTGTTTTAGCCACTGGATTGCCTTTTCTGGCTTCTGAGAAGGATACAAAAAGTTGATCTGATTTTCTAATATCCTTAGTTCTGTCCTGATAAATGTACATCAAGTTTGTGCAGCATGTATTCCAATTTGCTAGAGTGATTGGGAAAAAAGACTGGCAGCTCAATGACCTGATTGATATTTGATTCAGAACAGACTAAGTAAAAATGAGAGGTTTGCTCTGAGAGATACTCTATCAGCATGGAAAATCATGTAAGGTGGTCTGATAGATGATGCTTGAAGTTCTGACACTCTGCAGGCAGAAGTAATGGCCAGAAAAAAGTTTTCCAGGATAAATATTTGAGATCACAAGATGATGCTGGTTCAAAAGGGGGAAGAATAATTTGAGACAGCATAAAGTTTAAATTCCAGGGAGAATAAGGAATTTTGATAGGAGGTCTCATGTGAAGAACGCCTTTAAGAAAAGTTTTATTTAATTTATGGCCCATAACATTTGATCCACCAAACCCAAGATGAAAATCTGAGATGGCAGCTAACTGGACTGGAACTGTAGCAGCTGCTGACCCTTCCTTAAAAATCTTTGTCAAGAATTCTAAAATAGATGATAGCGGAGCTCAGAAAGGGTCAATTTTCTGCGTGTTGGCCCAAATTGAGAACCTTTTCCATTTATGCAATATAATTTCCTGGTAGATGGCTTGTGAGAAGACAACAGAATTTGTCTTGTATCTTCTGAAATTGAATGAAGCCTGGCAATTAGGGGAAGTGGATTAGCCAAGCAGTCAGTTTCAGGAACTGCAGTGAAGGATGGAGGTCCCCTGACGGGTGTGTCAGAAGGTCCGGAACTGGGTCCAGGATCCATGGATCTTTCAACAGATGATGGTGGAGAAAAGTACAGTTGTGTACACTTACCATGAATGTAGATGTTCGAGTGCATTCACTGTTGCAGTCATTACACTTGGGTTATCCTGCTGGCAGGCTACCCTCAGTCGGCCTGAATTCCAAAGTCTAGGTCCGGCGTCAGTTGCTGTTGCCACTTCCCTGACGTCAGCGCGCCAGGGGTATAAAAGATGCAGCCAACGCCATTTTCTTCGGTTTTTCTTGCCCCAGATGTCAGGTGCCCCCCAAAGGGTAGGCTAAAATATGCTATTAAAACATGCATGCACCAATATATATAATACCTTCATCTATAAGCAAATACATCACATTGTATAGGTTAGAGAAGAGCAGATAAATTGCAGCAAAGATATGGGGGATGGTGGGTGGGTAACCTGGACTGCAACAATGAATACACTTGAACATCTACATTTATGGTAAGTGTACACAACTGTACTATGTTCTTCGTGTTTCACTGTTGCAGTCATTACCACTTGGGTTGAATCCCAAAGCTAAGGTTGGGAGGCTGGAGCTAAATAGCATTAGGAGCGGCTATGAGGCCATGCAGAACTGCAGAGGCAAAGCCAGCCCTTGATTTAGAGTAGAGTGGTAAATGATAGTGCTTTGCAAAGGTGTGCACTGAACTCCAAGTTGCAGCCTCTAAAATGTCTTTGGTTGGTACTCCCCTGAGGAAGGCTGCTAAAGTGGCTGCTGCTCTGGTTGAATGTGGCTTAATGCCCTTAGGCACTGGCTTGCCACGTTGTGAATAGCAGAAACGGATGCAGTGGCCTATCTATTTTGAAATAGTCTGCTTTGAGATAGCCTTTCCTTGTGATCCTGCAGCATATGCCACTAGTAGTTGCTCTGTTTTTCTGAAAGCTTTGGTTTTGTTCAGGTAGAAGCGTAGCTGTCTGTGTATGTCCAAAGAATGCAGAATTCACTCCCCCTTATTCTGTGGGTTTGGATAAAAAGTAGGCAGATGAATAGCTTGGTTAAGGCGCACACTGGACACTACCTTAGGCATAAATGTCAGGTTTGTCCACAGAAAAACCCTGTCTGGATAAAAAATGATAAAAGGTTCCACAGCCATGAGTGCCTGTAGCTCTGAGACTCATCTTGCAGAGGTTATTGCTAAGAGCAGAGCTGTTTTCCAAGATAAAATCTTTATATCAACTGTAGCAGCTGGCTCAAAAGGAGGCAGGGTGAGTTTTCCAAAACATAATTGAGGTCTCATGCAGGTATTAGTGATCTCCTTGGAGGCCTTAAGGTTTTGGCTCCTCTGAGGTACTGCCTTAACAGCGGATGAGAAAAGATTGGTGGCTCTGTATTGTAATGAGCCGAATTGGCAGAGGCATGAATTTTGATTAATGAAAAGGATAGGCCTTTGTCCAGCATCTCAGTTAAGGATTGCAAAATCTGAGAAATATTTTGTACAGCTGTGTCAATTCCTTGTGCCTGGTTCCAAGCACAGAATCTCTTCCATTTTCCAGCATAAGATTTTCTGGTACTAGGCCTTCTGGCCTCCAAAATGACATTCATTACAGCTTTAGAGAGATGCATGTTTTGTGTTACTACATTATCCGCCATGCTGCCAGATTTAAGGTCTTTAATTGGCTATGCAGGATCGGATTGTTTTGTTGGGATAGTAGATGAGGTATTAAAGGCTAGGTCCAAGCCAGGCATTGAGACAAGTTCCTTAGGATTGGGTACGAGTGCTGGTGGGGCCAGTCTGGGGCAATCAGTATCATCTTTGGCTTCTCTTGTCTGACCTTTAGGAGTACCTTGGGGAGGAGAGGCAGTGGATGAAAGGCATATACTGTTAAGCTTTTCCAGCGTCCACTTTCCATGCTGGTCTGTGATAAGTCCTTGTGCAGAATCCTTTTAGTTGGTAGTTGTGAGGAGAGGCAAGATCTATATCCGGGCATCCCCATTTCCTTGTTATTATGCTGAAGACTTGTGGATCCAATTTCCAGTCGTGGGGATCCATGAGGTTTCTGCATAGTTTGTCTATCAGAGTATTTATCTTTCCTGGCAGGAACTGCACCTGCAGATGTACCTGGTAAGTCAAAGCTGTGTCCCACAGAGTCATGGCTAGTCCGCAAAGGGGGTACGAATGAGTGCCTCCCTGCTTGTTTATATACCACATGACCGTGGTGTTGTCTGTCTTTATCAGTAGTTGTCCCGGATGAAGTAGGTCCTTGAAGGCTGTCAGGGCATTCTGGACAGCTAGCATCTCTTTTTGATTGATATGTAGATGCATTTGGTTTGTGGACCATGTTCCTTGAATACATCTTCCTGCCATGTGGGCACCCCAGGCATAATCTGATGTAGCTGTTGTTAATGTCTGCCTGGCTGGGGGTAATGTGAATGGCTGTCCCTTGTTCTGGTGACAAGCCTTCGCCCACCAACGAAACTCCTTTTGCAGGCAGGAAATTAGGGTAATTATAGTTTCCAGGCTGTGGCAATGTTGAGTCCAAACACTTTTTAGGTACCACTGAAGTTTCCTCATATGCAGTCTCGCATTTGGAATTAGTAGAATGCAGGATGCCATGAAGCCCAAAGCCTGCAGAATTTTTCTTGCAGATAACTGGGCCTTTGTTGCCAACAGGTTGAAATAGGTAGTCAGTTGCCTTTGTTTGTCTGGTGTGAGATAAGCCATCTGGACAGTTGTATTTAAGCTTGCACCCAGGAATATTATCTCTTGAGAGGGTACTAGTTTTGATTTCTTTTCGTTTACTGTGTACCCTAGGCCTGTTAGAAATCTCTTTACAAATGCCAGATGCTGTAGTAGAATGTCCTTGTTCTCTGCTTGAATGAGGCAGTCGTCCAAGTAAGGATATATTTGTATTCCTCTGTCTGCAGAATGCAATTACTGGTGCCAGGCACTTTGTGAAGACCCTGGGCACAGTAGATAAGCCAAAGGGCAGTGCAGAGAATTGGTAGTGCATTGAGCCAGCTTTGAATCTGAGGTATCTTCTGCATGTTTGTCTGATTGGGACATGCAGGTATGCCTCTTTTAGGTCTAAAGTCACCAGCCAAGCCTTCTTGCCCAGCACGGGCAGAAGCTGTTGTAGAGTCAACATTTTGAATTTTGGTACATCCAGAAATGTGTTTAGAATAGACAGGTCCAGTATTGGTCTCCAGGTCTTGTCCTTTCTTGGTACCAAAAACAGTCTTGAATAAAATCCTTGTCCCTGCTCTTGCTCTGGTACTTGTTGAATGGCCCTCATGTCCATGAGGGATGAGACTTGCTTTTGTGCCTCTGCCCACTGATGTTTTGGCAGGTCTGGCCAACCGTTTGTCCTTGGCAGGGTATGGAAATGAAACTTGTAGCCTTGTGACACTATGTCTAAGACCCATTTGTCCTGGGTTATTATGTGCCAGTTTTGAAAAAAAAAATGCTAGTTTTCCCCCTAAAGGTGCTGCCAGAAGATAAGTGCTTGGTGCAGGCAGGGGGAAATCATTGGGACTGTTTCCTGTATGGTTGTGATTTGTCTTCTCCACTTTTAGAGGTAGAAGCACCCCGTTGTTTAGACCTGTACGAGCCTTGGGGCTGGGATCTGCCTCTTGGGCGTCTGTATCTGCCCCTTTGTGGTCGGTCTGACATTGGAAAGGACCAATTCTTTGTAGGCCAGTGTCTGCTAAATCTTGGAGGCTGAACCTGTAAAAAATCCTTAACCGTTTGCATAGATTTAGCTTTGTCCTCCTTTTTCTTTAACACCTCTTCTGCTTTCACACCAAAGAAAGTATCCTGCTGTAATGGGGCATCTAATAAATTTGCTTTGACATGATCAGGCAGAGTTTGTTCCTTTAACCAAGCATGTCTCCTGATGACAGAGCCTGTCACAGCTGATCTGCAGGAGGCCTCCAAAGAATCAAAACCACATTGCAAAGTATACTTTCCAACTTGTTCAGCTGCATGCAATAAATCCTGCATTTCTTTGTTTTCTGCACATTCAGAATTAGTCAACATTTTCTGTTTAAGTAGTGACATAATATATTGCTGATATTTGAGCACATGAAACTGACAATTTAAAGCCCTTATAGCCAAGGTTGTGGAAGTGTAAATCTTTTTTCTCCATCTGTCCAATGCCCTAGAATCCCTGTCAGAGGGGGTAGGGTTTTTTGCAGCGGAAGCCTTGTCCCATTTAGGACCCTGAGAGATGGTTTCTGGGTCAGCAGCTGGGTTTTTGAAAAGGAATTTATGACAGTCAGGGACTCTGTAGTACCTGTCCGGCTTAACAGGGGCTGGAGGTAAGGAGTCAGGAGTCAGATTGGACTCTGAAAATACATCATCAACAATGTCTAACACAGGTGGAATAGCTAGGGGCCTGTGTTGTGGTGGTAAAAGGAAGTCTCTGAGCCTTTTCTTAGATTCTGAAAAATCTTGGCTCTCCCAATGGGAATGCTCCCTCATGGTATGCAAGGTTTCCCCAAAAGAATAATCCTCAGGAGGAGAGGCTGAAGGGATAGATTCTTCAGCATCAGAATCCTCATATGGAGGAAAAGAGTATTCCTGATCAGAAGAGGAATCAGATGAAATGGAAACCTGATCTGAAGTAGCATATTCTGTCTCTTGCCTAAGCCTTTTATTAGGAGGGGGATGGGAACCCCTGATCAAAGTTATTAAGTCTTCGGCCATTTTGAGCATCTGTTTTTTGGGCATGGAGGCCTATCCATGAGGCTGTTGTACTTGTTTCTTTGTCTTTAAGGGTGCTTTAATATTTGCCTTTGAAGCTGAAGTGGTTTTAATGTATAATTGAGTTGGTCTGAAAACACCCTCAGAAGCCGATGCCTGCTCAACGGCTCCGGACCCATCTGAGGGAATAGTCTCCAAAGGTCCAATACTTTGACCTTCCAGCGGCCTAGGCGACTCCATGTGGGAGTCGGTAGCAGCCTGCAGGTCTAAAGTAGCAGGCATCAGGGGCTGCAATGGCGGCTCACTGAGAACCGGCGACTGGCTTAGAAAAAGCCTCATCATCAGTTTTGGACCTCAGATGCCTGTCCTTCTCTTTTTCTTTGCGTTTCTTGTGAATTCCGGTAGTCGGATGGCTATCCATCGACATGGTATAATTAAATCTTCTGCCAAAATAGTGTAATGCAAAATCGTACCTATGCTTAATAGTGCGTTAGTTAAATCTAGCACAAAACCGACAACTAGCAATGCTGTGGTCAGGGCCTAGGCAAGGAATACAGTAAGAATGAAAGTCCTTATGAGGTATTTGCTTCCCACAAGAAATACAATTATTAATTTTTTCTGACATCGGTCTGGAGCAAGAAAAAAGTTTCCCCAGCGGGGTACTTAGCTTTTAATGAAGACTTCGGATCTGAAATTCGAACACAGACATCTCAGGAGTCGGCCGGCACTTGCGAACTGCTTATGCTTCGGGCACCGCGCGGCAAGAAAGACTGAAGAAAATGGCATTGGCTGCATCTTTTATACCCCTGGCGTGCTGATGTAAGGGAAGAGGCGACAGCAACCGATGCCGGACCTAGACTTTGGAATTCAGGCCAACTGAGGGTAGCCTGCCAGCAGGATAACCCAAGTGTAATGACTGCAACAGTGAAACACGAAGAACATCGGGAATCAAATCTGTCGAGGCCAGTAGGGGGCTATGAGAATAACAGTTCTTCCCAGCAATTTTGCTTTCTGTAAAAATTTGGGTATCAATGGGAAGGGTGGAAATGCATAAAGGAGACCTGGGGGCCAATCGTGTAAAAGTGCATCTCTTGCGAACGGGAGGTGGTATTAGGGCAAAGTAGCTTTTGCATTTTGAACTGATGTGGCTGGCAAAGAGGTCGCAGCAAGGCTGGCCCCATTTGTGGAAAATCAACTCTGCAACCTGTTGTTTGAGAGGCCACTCGTGAGGGAGCAATATCGCTCTGCTTAGCTTGTCCACTATCACATTGGATTTCCCCGGGATGTACGTTGCTAACAGAAAACGCTGGGATGACACAGCCCATTGCCAGACCCTGAGGGCTTCTTAACAAAGGGGCTAAGACTTGGTTCCGGCTTGTTTGTTCAAGTACCAGACCACTGACATATTGTCCGTCTGAATTGCAATAGTTCCAAGAGGGAGAGAGTCCTGAAAGTACTGCAACGCCAGAAGTACCGCTCTTAACTCTAGAACATTGATGTGCAGATGTGATTCTTGATCTGTCCATGTGCCTTGGGCAGTCTTTCTCTGAAAATGCCCCCCCTATCAGGGAAGCGTCCATGGTCACAGTGGCTACTGGGGGGGGGGGGGGACAACAAAGGGTCTTCCGATTGTGACACAAAAAGATGTCAACCACCACCGAAGGTTTCTCTTGCAAGAATCTGTAATGAGAATCATGTGTTGCACCGGTAGTTTCTGGTATGACCACTGAGCAAACAGGAGCCATTAAAGAATATGCATATGCATCCTTGCGAGTGGTATAGCCAGGATTGCTACCACCATCAAACCTAGCACCTTCAATACCTCTGCTGCTGTAGCTTTGTTCTTTCACACCAGTGAGCAGACGTGTTGGCGGAGAAGTGATACTCTTTCGATAGGAAGACGTAGAGTAGTAGTTGAGGTATCTAACTCTGCTCCTATAAAAACGGTATGCTGTGATAGTGATAAGGCAGACTTTTCAAAGTTGATTGTAATGCCTAATTGATGGCAGAGTGTATTGTGTTGCCTGAGTCAAGTGATGCCTGGTGGTAGCGGAGGAGCCAATCGTCTAGGTATGGAAACACCTGGAATCCTAGACGTCTCAGATGAGCCGTGATCACTGTCATGCATTTGGTGAGCACTCTGGGGGCTGTAGTGAGACAAAAGGCCAGGGCTTGAAACCGGTAATGATTGGCTCCCAGCCGGAAACGAAGATGATTTCTGGAGCATCTGTTCATCTTTATGTGATAGTACGCGTCCTTGAGATCTATGGAGCACACCCAATCGCCTTTCCCTAGGAAGGGAAGAATGGACTTAAGTGTGACCATTCGAACTTCTCTTTTTTTACGAACTGGTTGAGTCTGCTGAGGTCCAAGATAGGTCTCCAGTCCCCCGTTTTCTTTGGTACCAAAAAGAATCTTGAGTAAGTTCTGAATCCAACTTGGTCTGCTGGGACCGGCTGGATGACTCTTATTTTTCTAGCAATCTGTGGACCTCTACAATTGCTTGTTCCCTGAGATTGGGTGGAACATCTGGGATTCTGTTTACAGGTATGGGAGTGGAAGAGAACAGTATGAAATATCCTCTGGAAATGATGCTTTGTACCCATGTATCTGATGTTATGTTTAGCCAGGCTTCTGGGTACAAAGACAAGCGACCCCCGACTGCATCCAGAGGCGAACAGTCGGGCCCCCTTTCAGGGGCACAGGTAGGGTTGACCGGAGAACTGATCCCAGTCATCCTGCTGCTGCAGACCCCCTCTGCCGCGGGGGCAGCGTCTTCCATTATAACCCCTTCCTCTGCCTCTAGAGGGGGTTTCTCCACATGTGTCCTGAAAGGTTCCCTGTGCTTTTCAAAACCACATTTTCCCTCCCCAAGGGCTCTTGGGGTAGGGCCGAGTAGGGGTAGAAAAACGGACTCCATGGCAGATAAGGTCTTGCCTTCCTGCTCACACCTGGTTAAAGTTTCCTTTACTTTGGGCCCAAACAGTGATGAGCCATCGAATGGGGTATTAATAAAGGAAGACTTAAAGGGTTCCGCAAAGGAACAGAGGCGCATTCAGGCTTGTCTTCGAAGAGCAATGCCCAAACTAGCAGCTCTACTCGAACCATCAGCTGCATAGGATATGAGACGCATGGACGAGTTTACCACTGAGTTTAGGGTAGCGAGCTGGGCGGTGACTTTGTCGGCCACCCCTGCAGCTACCTATCTCCTAGCTCTTTCAGGAGATCTCTTTGTAGTCTCATAAAATGGGTTAAGTAGTTCAGTGATCACAGAGAAAAAGTCGCTGAACTAAAAATGCGTTTCCCATATCTATCCATAACCCTAGAATCTCTGTTAGGAGGATGGATAGATGTGGATGTCTCAGACACTTCCTTTTTGGTGGCTGCAGCTACCACCATGGCATCAACAAGCATTCCCTTTGTCAAAAATGGCTTGTCCACTGGGGTAGACATGAATTTATTAGGCTTACGAGAAACAGGTTTCCAAGGTCTCCGGTGACTCCCACGCCTTACGAGAGATCAGTTCCATGAGCTCGTCGTAAGGTGGAGACTCCCAAGAAAGGTTGAGACCCAAAAGCCTTCAATAGCACGGACTCTTCCTCAGTAGGTGTCTTGGACTGCCAATCGCCCCTCTGACTAAGGATCTCTAGTATCTCTACAAAGGAGATATCCTCAGAGGGGGATCCAGGGGACTCTTCTGACTCATCCAAGTCCGTGTCAGATGTCAAAGACTCCTGTGGGCAGTCTAAGTGCCTACTCTTGCACAGTCTCTTCCTGGGCACCTCCTCAGTGGGGGGATTTGGGGAGGTCTCAGAAGAGCAAGGGATGCCCTGTGGGGGGGGGGGGTTCTTGAGGCTCAGGGTCTCTACACTTAGAGGGACCGGTAGACGAAGAAGCAGACACAGGAGCTTGAGGGGAAAGGGAAGGCTGAACCGATGCTGACATTGTCTTTGGAGACAAAACTCTCCTCATAGCATCAAAGGCACCATGGCTCCGACGAGAAGGAGTGGATGGACCCGAGAGTATCATCCGATCCTCCCGCACCGAAACCCTGGGCTTCGAGCCCGAGATAAGAGCCGAGCTCATCTGAGCCGAAGCCCCGAGTGGAAGAGTCGGCACTGACAAATCGTTTCGACTATCCTCCCCGGACCCGATGGGAGCGCGTCGGATCCTAGAGTCCTCGGTCGGCGAGCCGATAACACCAGTGCGGGTATCGGCTCCAAGGGTTCGACAATCATCGGTTCAGTTTCCCTTCAGCTCCAAACGTCCAGTACGGCTTGGAGGAGGAGTAGACAAATCCGGTTCCATGGTCTTCGGCACAGACATGCTGGTCAGGGCCGACAACAATTTGGCAAGTCCTGGTGCATGGAAAAGCTTCTGCACTAGCCAATCCATGTCCAAATCTGAAAGGCTAATACCCTCATGGCTACTCAACACCTCAGAAAAGGAATGCTATAGTAATCCCCTGTCTATAAGCTTCCTCCTTCTCTCCAAGAGGACTCTTGAAGAAAAGGAATGGCAAATGCTGCAAGTGTCTTGGAGGTGTTTAGCCCCCAGACAGTAGACACACTGAATGTGTCCTTCAGTGACGGACATTTTCCGCCCACAATCTGGGCATTTTATGAATCCCGATTTAGGATGGGATTTTTCCTTGTCATCCGACATAGTTAAGGAAAACCAAACCAGTAAGCTGCAAAAGTACGAAAGTAATGTCCTTACTTAACTTGCAAGACCCTCAAAACAACTAAGCCCATTCCGGGCACTATCTATAACAAATTTATACATTACAAATATAGGGCTAAAGAAACCCACAGAGAAAAATCCCCAACTATTAGAAGGATTAATAAATGTAAATATGGCTAAAGGCCCACACAAACCAACTAAGCCCAACAGGGCACTAACTATCTAAAACTATAGATTCTATTATCTAATATCAAACACTAACACACAACTATCCTATAAAAAACAAAAAAGAAAAGTTTTTTTTTTTTTTTTTTTTTTTTTTTTATATAAAACTTGCTGTTTTTTTTCAAAAATGGTCCGAGCTAGCTTGATCACCAAGATCTCTCTTGCCACGGCAAACGAGATCTGAGGTAATTCCAGCAGTGCATTGTGGGATAAGGGGCTTGGTCTCGAGCTACTGGCAAACCTTGAGCTTTGCTATCGGTCGTGTCAGAGCTGAGGATCGGCTCCAAACCCATCAGTGAGAATAAACGGCGAGATTTAACAACTTCACATTGACTCTTTTTTTGATCCCCGGGGATCACTTCTGTGTCTCTGCTGTACAGTGGCACAGGAAAATAACTTTCTTGTGTGGCGTAAGCTATGGTACCTCGCTGGCTAGGCTTACGTAGGCCCTTGGGCCGATAGCCTAGTACCTACCTATGAACCTATGATCTGGACACTGATTACTAACTTCATTTACAAATTAAAGATCCAAAATAGTGCTGAATATGAACCCAATACAACAACAGAAATTAGGTTGCAGAGACAACTACCTTGGTTATCTACTTAAAAACAAGAATATTACTGGTAAAACATGTCATGTATGTTTGCCTCATAGGTCAATATCAGCTAATGCTGATATACTACAAAAGCACATGGTCAGTCTTTGGATAGTAACTGATGACATTTTTTTTTATCAAAGAGTGTAACATAAAACTCACCTCCTTGGCTTTGTTCTCAAGTAGAATGCATTGCAAAAATTATATATATATATATATATATGTATATATATATATATATATATATATATATATATGTATATATATATATATATATATATCTGGATCTAGGACTGTTGAACAGTCCAAATCAACTATCGCTGAACACACTATAAAGGACAACAATGGGATATTCAAGCAGATCGCTCAACCTGCTGTTGATTGTCTATAACAGATTTATGTGAAATCTTTTGAAGGATTGCCAGTTCTGGGATTTGGGAGGCTGCATTTTTGAAGCCAGTAATCAATGTATGATAAATCTCAATATCAAACTATAATGGCAAGTGCCAAGTAACGTCTTTGCTGGGCATGCATACATGGCAATAGCTGAGATTGAAACCAAGTTTACATCTTTGTAGAGCAAAGGGGCAAGTGTGTGTGTCTGTGTGCGTGTGTGTGTGAATGCAAGCAAGGGGCAAGTGTGTGTGTGTGTGTGTGTGTGTGTGTGTGTGTGTGTGTGTGTGTGTGTGTGTGTGAATGCAAGCAAGGGGCAAGTGTGTGTGTCTGTGTGTTTGTGTAAATGCAAGCAAGTGGCAAATGTGTGTGTCAATGCAAGCAAGGGGCAAGTGTGTGTGAATGCAAGCAAGAGGGAATTGTGTGTGTGTGTGTGAATGCAAGCAAGTGTGTGTGTGTGTGTGTGTGTGTGTGTGTGTGTGTGTGTGAATGCAAGCAAGGGCAAATGTGTGTGTGAATGCAAGCAAGGGGCAAGTGTGTGTGTGAATGCAAGCAAGGGGCAATTGTGCATGCATGTGTGTGTGAATGCAAGCAAGGGGCAAGTAAGTGTGTGTGTGTGTGTGTGTGTGTGTGTGTGTGTGTGTGTGTGTGTGTGTGTGTGTGTGTGTGTGAATGCAAGCAAGGGGCAATTGTGTGTGTGTGTGTGTGTGTGTGTGTGTGTGTGTGTGTGTGTGTGTGTGTGAATGCAAGCATGGAGCAAGTGTGTGTGTGAATGCAAGCAAGGGGCAAGTGTGTGTGAATGCAAGCAAGGGGCAAGTGTGTGCGTGTGTGTGAATGCAAGCAAGGGGCAAGTGTGTGAATGCAAGCAAGGGGCAAGTGTGTGTGTGTGCGTGTGTGTGAATGCAAGCAAGGGGCTAGTGTGTGTGTATGAATGCAAGCAAGGGGCAAGTATGTATGAATGCAAGCAAGGGGCGTGTGTGTGTGTGTGTGTGTGTGTGTGTGTGTGTGTGTGTGTGTGTGTGTGTGTGTGTGTGAATGCAAGCAAGGGGCAAGTGTGTGTGTGAATGCAAGCAAGGGGCAATTGTGCATGCATGTGTGTGTGCATGCAAGCAGGGGGCAAGTAAGTGTGTGTGTGTGTGTGTGTGTGTGTGTGTGTGTGTGTGTGTGTGTGTGTGTGTGTATATGAAAGCATGGGGCAAGTGTGTGTGTGAATGCAAGCAAGGAGCAAGTGTGTGCATGTGAATGCAAGCAAGGGGCAAGTGTGTGAATGCAAGCAAGGGGCAAGTGTGTGTGTGTGAATGCAAGCAAGGGGCAAGTGTGTGTGTGAATGCAAGCAAGGGGCAAGTGTGTGTGTGTGTGTGAATGCAAGCAAGGGGCATGTGTGTGTGTGTGTGTGTGTGTGTGTGTGAATGCAAGCAAGGGGCATGTGTGTGTGTGTGTGTGTGTGTGTGTGTGTGAATGCAAGTGTGTGTGTGAATGCAAGCATGGAGCAAGTGTGTGTGTGTGAATGCAAGCAAGGGGCAAGTGTGTGTGTGTGTGTGAATGCAAGAGAGGGGCAAGTGTGTGTGAATGCAATCGAGGGGCAAGTGTGTGTGTGTGAATGCAAGTGAGGGGCAAGTGTGTGTGTGTGAATGCAAGCAAGGGGCAAGTGTGTGTGTGTGAATGCAAGCAAGGGGCAAGTGTGTGTGTGTGAATGCAAGCAAGGGGCAAGTGTGTGAATGCAAGCAAGGGGCAAGTGTGTGTGTGTGTGTGTGTGTGTGTGTGTGTGTGTGTGTGTGTGTGAATGCAAGCTAGGGGCAAGTGTGTGTGTGTGTTTATAGTGTATCATTTGTTAGCGATTTAACCAAACAGGAAGGAAAAATAAATGGGAGTTTGATGCTTTGCAAAGCAGTGATTATTCCCAGTGGTATGGAGCTTGGTTCTAAATTTCACAGGAGGAGTGCAACAAAAAAAAGTCTCCCACTGTAAGGAAAGAAAGGCTGACAAAAAACAGTACATTAGTCTGGTCACCTGCTGTGAGCTGTCAATCACATGCAGATAATGGGTCAAATTACCCTTAGCTCTTTGACAGCTAGGGAAGGTAGGTGTGAAGGGGGAGATACCTTGAAGAACTAGATTTCAGCCTTCACAAAAGAAATCAAGTTAGCATTGCTAAGAAGAAAGAGCAATAAAATGCACTTTTCAATTCTGTTCTGTAGCATTTGCACTGCTTGTGTTTGAAGTAGTCATTGCAAAAGAATAAAATGTTAACCAAAAGTAAGTGACAATAACACGGCAGTGAATGCCTGTAAAATCAGTGCACTGACAGGAGCTTTAGGAAAAAAGTGGCAGACGTGATGCAATATTTTGGCGACAAACAATGCATTCTGGGATACTTAGAGGCAGACTAAACATTCAGAATTATTTCAAGATGCCAGACCCCATGTGGTCAGTCAGAAATTGTGTATAAAAATATCTAAAAAGCTCTAAATAGTCCCAGAGTGGTATTAAAATGTAGGAAGCACCAAACCATGATGAAATAAACATGTTATTGAGTCTCTGAGTGCAGTTCTCCTTTAACGAAAGCGCTTTCGCCGAAAAAGCGTTTTTGTTAAAGTATGTAAAAAAATAAATAAATTAAATCTACTTTTACGCAGGGGGGCAAGCCCCCCGCCACCCCCCACCCCCACTTTAATTTTCTCACTCCGAGATCACACTACAGTGGGGAAAGGGGAATTTTCCCTTATCCGCACCATAGTACGACCGGCACAACAGGCTTCGGTGAAAAGCATTTTTGTGTAAGTATGCCCGCCCATTTGCGATTTGGTAAAAAGTGTGTTCGTGCAAGAGTCCTAGACCCATATAGCTATATTCTCTCTCTGTATATATGGGTTCCTGTCATGACAGTGAACCTCACAAGGATGAAAACTCATTTCACTGAAAAATGTAGAACTGTACAGAATTGTATAGAATGCATGCAATGGTGTTATTTTTTATCAAATGAGTTATCAGGGAAATGAGTCTAGCACAGTATGTCTGAGCTGCAATGGTCAGCAGCATGTTGTACCCCCACATCTGTAGTTGTCAATATTTACTCTTTTTAAGTCCTGATTCCATATGGGTGGTGTTTTTTCTTTTCTCCATGGTTGTATAATCATGGAATTAATATATATACGTAAAGGGGGGGTGCTTGCCCCCCCCCCCCTGCAAAAACATATATTTAAGATATAATTGTTGAGAACATTTTTTAAAT